>NC_068438.1:29274491-29316991 GCF_023373465.1 Oncorhynchus keta
TCCTCTATGCTCTTTGGGTGTTATAAATGCAGCCTTTCTTTGGGTGTTATAAACACAGCCTTTCTTTGGGTGTTATAAATGCTGCCTTTCTTTGGGTGTTATAAAACGTAGCCTTTCTTAGGGTGTTATAAATGCAGCCTTTGGGTGTTATAAACACAGCCTTTCTTTGGGTGTTATAAACACAGCCTTTCTTTGGGTGTTATAAACACAACCTTTCTTTGGGTGTTATAAACACAGCCTTTCTTTGGGTGTTATAAATGGTGTCTTTCTTTGTGTGTTATAAACACAGCCTTTCTTAGGGTGTTATAAACACAGCCTTTTTTGGGTGTTATAAATGCTGCCTTTCTTTGGGTGTTATAAAACGTAGCCTTTCTTAGGGTGTTATAAATGCAGCCTTTGGGTGTTATAAACACAGCCTTTCTTTGGGTGTTATAAACACAGCCTTTCTTTGGGTGTTATAAACACAGCCTTTCTTTGGGTGTTATAAACACAGCCTTTCTTTGGGTGTTATAAACACAGCCTTTCTTTGGGTGTTATAAACACAGCCATTCTTTGGGTGTTATAAACACAGCCTTTCTTTGGGCGTTATAAATACAGCCTTTCTCTGCCTGTTATAGACGCAGCCATTCTTTGGGTGTTATAAACACAGCCTTTCTTCGGGCGTTATAAACACAGCCTTTATTTGGGCATGGGTCACTACTTTGCCTGTCTGACCCTTCCTGAAAACGCTAATATTCATTTTCTCACACACTCTCTACATCTTTCTCTCGCTCTCTCCTTTTGTAGTGTAGAACTCCTGTGCTGTTCTGTTCAGTATCCCTCTTGGTACAGGATTAACTCCACTCGATTAAAGCTCGCTTTGCCTCCACAGATGTCAGCTTTGAGATTGAAATGAGCTCTCTGCAAGCAATAAAGAGTGAATTCAAAGGAGGGGAAAATAAACCTGGAGAGTCCTGAAGAACAGAGTTCCTCTGAGTGAAAGAGCGCGATAGTGGTAGAGAGAGTGAAGAGTACATGCTGTACTGTACACCTCCTCTCTGTACTGAAGTGGGATCTGATGGCTCCACCCAGTACAGTACACCCAATCAGAGAAAGTCCCTTTATGCCTGTAGAGACATGTGATATTAATACATAGTTCATTCTATGTGATGTTAAAACTATATTCATATTTCTATGAAATACATTTTTAGAATGGGTCGAAATTGTTTTGCTTGGCGTATAAAACCTTTATTCTGGTCAAGCAGCTCTAAAGAAGCATCCTTCTCTGGAAGTCTGAAGCTGTCTTCATAATCTCCCATGTTCAGGACGGTCTTCAGCTCCCTGCAGGTGTTCTGCATTGGGAATCTCTCTCCCTCTCTGCCATACGTTTTAATTATGCAGATCTCATAAACCCGCATTACTCGCAGAAACACAAATTACCGCCCTCTCCAAACGTTCCTGAAAGACAGCTTTTCCACAGTCTTTTAGCGTCTGGCTAATGCCTGGTTTTGGCTGGGGTTTTCTGAGGCGGATGTGCTGATGAAGACAATGCTCTTAAATCTTGACCGAGATGAATACAGGCCCTTATGAGAGAAGAAATGAGACAAGCTCACAGAATAACAAGACACGCAAAGAAAGGGAGCTAAACAGCAGAGCAGCCATGCTTTTCTTTCTAAATGTTTTGCTAATTCGTCTTGGCACTGCCCCAAACCCAGTGATTAAAATACTTTGTGATGTGCTGCAATGGCTCCATAATGTACATTTTCACATTTAATTATACAGCCAATTATGTTTTACTTAGTAACATGTACAATGAGCCCAGAAACTGTGAAAAGTATGTGCAACATATTCAAATTACCTCCCTGCACGCACACGCACTCACTCACACACTCACTCACTCACTCACTCACTCACTCACTCACTCACTCACTCACTCACTCACTCACTCACTCACTCACTCACTCACCACTCACTCACACACTCACTCACTCACTCACTCACTCACTCACTCACTCACTCACTCACTCACTCACTCACTCACTCACTCACTCACTCACTCACTCACTCACACACTCACAATGTAGTGCACCTACAACCTGTGTGTGTGTGTGTAGGCTGTATCTATTGTAACAAAATGTAGTGCACCTACAACCTGTGTGTGTGTGTAGGCTGTATCTATTGTAACAAAATGTAGTGCACCTACAACCTGTGTGTGTGTGTGTAGGTTGTATCTATTGTAACAACATGTAGTGCACCTACAACCTGTGTGTGTGTGTAGGCTGTATCTATTGTAACAACATGTAGTGCACCTACAACATGTGTGTGTGTGTGTGTGTGTAGGCTGTATCTATTGTAACAACATGTAGTGCACCTACAACATGTCTGTGTGTGTGTGTGTGTAGGCTGTATCTATTGTAACAAAATGTAGTGCACCTACAACCTGTGTGTGTGTGTGTAGGCTGTATCTATTGTAACAACATGTAGTGCACCTACAA
This sequence comes from Oncorhynchus keta, assembly GCF_023373465.1. Classification (NCBI taxonomy): domain Eukaryota; kingdom Metazoa; phylum Chordata; class Actinopteri; order Salmoniformes; family Salmonidae; genus Oncorhynchus; species Oncorhynchus keta. The sequence continues at coordinate 29,276,966 of NC_068438.1, forward strand.
CATGTGTGTGTGTGTAGGCTGTATCTATTGTAACAAAATGTAGTGCACTTACAACCTGTGTGTGTATGTAGGCTGTATCTATTGTAACAAAATGTAGTGCACCTACAACCTGTGTGTGTATGTAGGCTGTATCTATTGTAACAAAATGCAAATTGCATTAATACCGCATACTCCAGTGTGTTAGGTTTCGTAACGTGCTGATGAGTACTGTAGCTCTCTCCCTGGCTATGGTCCAAGATGTGCTCTCTTCTTCAACAGACACCCTGACCTTGTGTTGCTTGGTGTGTTACATTGTGCTCCAGCCTTGGAAGGCCATGTCAACACGTCCAAGACCATCGCATACTAAGCTGGAATCCATTCATACGAAACAGAAATAGTGTAGCTAACACACACAGTTACGCGAGCGGCTGTCCTCCCATACACTTTACACACAGTTACGCGAGCGGCTGTCCTCCCTCCCATACACTTTACACACAGTTCCGCGTGCAGCTGTCCTCCCATACACTTTACACACAGTTACGCGAGCGGCTGTCCTCCCATACACTTTACACACAGTTACGCGAGCGGCTGTCCTCCCATACACTTTACACACAGTTACGCGAGCGGCTGTCCTCCCATACACTTTACACACAGTTACGCGAGCGGCTGTCCTCCCATACACTTTACACACAGTTACGTGAGCGGCTGTCCTCCCATACACTTTACACACAGTTACGCGAGAGGCTGTCCTCCCTCCCATACACTTTACACACAGTTCCGCGTGCTGCTGTCCTCCCTCCCATACACTTTACACACAGTTCCGTGTGCAGCTGTCCTCCCATACACTTTACACACAGTTTCGTGTGCTGCTGTCCTCCCTCCCATACACTTTACACACAGTTCCACGTGCTGCTGTCCTCCCTCCCATACACTTTACACACAGTTCCGCGTGCTTCTGTCCTCCCTCCCATACACTTTACACACAGTTACGCGAGCGGCTGTCCTCCCATACACTTTACACACAGTTACGCGAGCGGCTGTCCTCCCATACACTTTACACACAGTTACGCGAGCGGCTGTCCTCCCATACACTTTACACACAGTTACGCGAGCGGCTGTCCTCCCATACACTTTACACACAGTTACGCGAGCGGCTGTCCTCCCATACACTTTACACACAGTTACGTGAGCGGCTGTCCTCCCATACACTTTACACACAGTTACGCGAGAGGCTGTCCTCCTCCCATACACTTTACACACAGTTCCGCGTGCTGCTGTCCTCCCTCCCATACACTTTACACACAGTTCCGTGTGCAGCTGTCCTCCCATACACTTTACACACAGCTGCTGTCCTCCCTCCCATACACTTTACACACAGTTCCACGTGCTGCTGTCCTCCCTCCCATACACTTTACACACAGTTCCGCGTGCTTCTGTCCTCCCTCCCATACACTTTACACACAGTTACGCGAGCGGCTGTCCTCCCATACACTTTACACACAGTTACGCGAGCGGCTTTCCTCCCATACACTTTACACACAGTTACGCGTGCAGCTGTCCTCCCATACACTTTACACACAGTTGCGCGAGCGGCTGTCCTCCCATACACTTTACACACAGTTGCGCGAGCGGCTGTCCTCCCATACACTTTACACACAGTTGCGCGAGCGGCTGTCCTCCCATACACTTTACACACAGTTACGCTGTGCAGCTGTCCTCCCATACACTTTACACACAGTTACGCGTGCAGCTGTCCTCCCATACACTTTACACACAGTTACGCTGTGCAGCTGTCCTCCCATACACTTTAAGTGCTGCTAATTAAGGAATGATGAATCTTGGAACTTGTTTTGGAAAATGCCAAACAGTATGTTGGTGCTGTAGAAACAATCTGGACACAGCAGTAGCAAGTGGCCCAATTACATTTAATCAGATTTGTTTTCTCTCAAGGCATCTCTGTACATATGCTTTAAATAGACTATATATGCTAGGGTATCTGGACACCGCTTCAAATGAGTGGATTCAGCTATTTCAGCCACACCCGTTGCTGACAGATAAACATTGGCAGCAGAATAGCCTTACTGAGCTCAGTGACTTTCAACGTGGCACCGTCATAGGATGCCACCTTTTCAATAAGTCAGTTCTTCAAATGTATGCCCTGCTAGAGCTTCCCCGATCAACTGTAAATGCTGTTATTGTGAAGTGGAAATGTCTAGGAGCAACAACGGCTCAGCCGAGAAGTGGTAGGCCACACAAGCTCACAGAACGGGACCGCCGAGTGCTGAAGCGCGTAGCGCGTAAATATCGTCTGTCCTCAGTTGCAACACTCAATGCAGAGTTCCAAACTGCCTCTGGGAACCAACGTCAGCACAAGAACTGTTCACCGGGAGTTTCATGAAATGGGTTTCCAGCAGCCACACACAAGCCTAAGATCAACATGCACAATGCCAAACTTTGGAATACATTTCCATGCCGACTGCGAACCAGGCCTAATCGCCTAACATCAGTGCCCGACCTCACTAATGCTCTTGTGGCTGAATGGAATCAGGTCCCTGCAGCAATGATCCAACATCTAGTGGAAAGCCTTCCCTGTAAAGTGGAGGCTGTTATAGCAGCAAAGGGGGACCAACTCCATATTAATACCCAGGATTTTGGAATGAGATGTTCGACGAGCAGGTGTCCACAAACCTTTGGTAATATAGTGTATGTTGTAAATATGTAAATGTTGTTCAAAGCACTTCTACTTGCCAAATATATTGTATGTCTTTAAAAGATGAATTGAGTTATAATACAATACAATATTAAAGAGCATACATCGCAAACTATACTGAACCAAAATATAAACACAACATGCAACAATTTCAACGATTTTACTAAGTTGCAGTTCATATAAGGATATCAGTCAATTTAAATAAATTGATTAGGCCCTAATCTATGGATTTCACATGACTGTGCAGGTGCACAACCGCTGGATCTGACAAGCCACCCGTGTACAGTACCTGTCACGGATCCCTCCGGAACTTTCATCAAGCACACCTGGCCCCTATTCCCACTGATTGTATTTGTATATATGTGCCCTTTGGTTTCCATGGGGGGGTCAACTATTGTTACTATGTCCGTTGGTGCGTGTGAGTACCTGTGCTGTGTGTTTTGCTCGTGTGTTAATCATTGTGCAGAGTATTACGGGTCTCATCCTGTGTGTTAATCATTGTGCAGATGATTACGGGTCTCATCCCGTGTGTTAATCATTGTGCAGATGATTACGGGTCTCATCCTGTGTGTTAATCATTGTGCAGATGATTACGGGTCTCATCCTGTGTGTTAATCATTGTGCAGATGATTACGGGTCTCATCCCGTGTGTTAATCATTGTGCAGATGATCACGGGTCTCATCCTGTGTGTTAATCTTTATGCCCATGTGTTATTTATTCGGGTCTCAGGTACTCACGGGTCTCATTTTGTTTTGGATGATTACGGGTCTCATCCTGTGTGTTAATCATTGTGCAGATGATTACGGGTCTCATCCCGTTTGTTAATCATTTTGCAGATGATCACGGGTCTCATCCCGTTTGTTAATCTTTATGCCCATGTGTTATTTATTCGAGGTACTCACTCTTTTGTTTTGGGTTTCTACCGTGCGTTTGGTCACGTGTATGTTTGGTCTTCGTGCCGTTATATGGCACGCCGTAATTTGGGCTTAATAAAAAAACTATTACGCATTCCTGCGCCTGTCTCCTGAATCTCTTCATGCCAACGTGACCAAAAGAGATGCTCTGTCGATTCTGTTTCTGTATGGCAGAGTCTGTACCGGTCTGACTGTTGAATACCCCATATACTAAGCATTCTTTTTGTAGCGGAAAATTTTATATAATAGCTTAAAATAATAGCTTAAATTGAAAATAACAAATTTCCCCACAAAAGGGCATTATTACAGACAGAAATACTCATCAGTTTCATCAGTTGTCCGGGTGGCTGGTCTCAGACGATCCCGCAGGTAAAGAAGCCGGATGCGGAGGTCCTGGGCTGGCGGGGTTATACATGGTCTGAGGTTGTGAGGCCGGTTGCACATACTGGCAATTTCTCTAAAATGACGTTGGAGGTGGCTTATGGTAGAGAAATTAACATTAATTTCTCTGGCAACAGCTCTGGTGGACATTCCTGCAGTCAGCATGCTAATTGCACACTCCATCAAAACTTGAGACATCTGTGGCATTGTGTTGTGTGACAAAACTGCACATTTTAGAGTGGCCTTTTATTGTCCGTAGCACAAGGTGCACTGGTGTAGTGATCATGCTGTTTAATCAGCTTCTTGATATGCCACATCTGTCAGGTGGATGGATTATCTTGGCAAAGAAGAAATGCTCACTAACAGGGATGTATGCAAATGTATTCACATCATTTGAGAGAAATTAACTGTTTGTGCGTATGGGACATTTCTGGGATATTTTATTTCAGCTCAAGAAATTCAGGACAGACACGTTATATGTTGCGTTTCTATTTTTGTTCAGTATAAAATATGTCACAAAAATCTGTTTTCAATTGCTTGGCTCGTTCATTAACTAAGTACAGAATTATGACTTCATTCTCAAATGAAGTACTTTATGGTTGGCTTCGGAGGGAGTTTTCTTTTCTAGATGCCTTTTGTTGTTGGTATCGCTCCGGAAAGGCAGTGTTGCACCCCAAGAGCCAATTCCTCTGACGTGCCAAGCACATAATGGACACCTGACAGTGATTGGTCCCCTTGATTGATTTTTCCTGTTCTTCTAAAGATGTTATTATTTAATTTGACAGAAGTGGGCTGTATCAGCATTACCATAAGCAGGCTCATTACCATGCAGGGTTTGTGCCTGAGACTGAGCCTGATTCATTTCAGCTAAAGTTGGAGCCCAACAAGAACAGTCAATCTTATTCCAAGGGCCCTCTACTGATAACATCCAGGCTACTTTTAACTGCTTTAACTTGGTTTTGTTTATATGCGTTTCTTCTTCCTCTTATCGCTCTAACTTAGTTTTCCTTTCTCGCGCTGCTGGATTTATTCATTGTTGTTCTATGAAGTTGAGGTCGAAGGAGTATGTATTGGTTGGATGGGGAAAACTGTTACGGGGGAGGTAGGGTAGGAAAACTTGAGTGAAAAATTCCACTTTTTCCAACACACTAGGTGTGTGTGTGTGTGTGTGTCTTTCTAAGTAGGACAGTAGAATTGATGGACCATTGCTGCTCAGTGACCTACATGCACCAATGTGGACAAAACAGATTTGTCAACAGGCTTTAGGATAGAGTTGTATCTGAGAGACTCAGTGGATTGTAGAGAAGAAATGCTGATGTACTGAACATATACAATCAAATCAAATAGTATTTGTCACATGCGCTGAATACAACAGGTGTAGTAGACCTTACAGTGACGTGCTTACTTACGAGTCCTTAACTAACCATGTAGTTTTAAGAAAAATACTTTAAAATGCCGTGCGGTAGCTGAGAGAACAGTCTATGACTAGGGTGGCTGGAGTCTTTAACAATTTTTAGGGCCAGCCTCTGACACCGCCTGGTATAGAGGTCCTGAATGGCAGGAAGCTTGGTCCCAGTGATGTACTGGGCCTTACACACACTGTAGTGCCTTGCAGTCAGTGTTCGAGCAGTTGCCAAACCAGGCAATGAAGCAATGGGTCAGGATGTTCTCGATGGTGCAGCTGGTGGACCCATACCAAATCTTTTCAGTCTCCTGAGGTGAAAAATACTCTGTCGTATCCTCTTGTCAGCTGTCTTGGTTTGTTTGGACCATGTTAGTTTGTTGGTAATGTGGACCCCAAGGAACTTGAAGCTCTCAACCTGCTCCACTACAGCCCCGTCGATGAGAATGGGGGCGTGCTCGGTTCTTCTTTTCCTGTAGTAGTTCCTGTAGTAGTTCTCCTTTTCCTGTAGTTCCTGTAATCAACTATTTTTTCTTGATCACGTTGAGGGAGATGTTGTTATCCTGGCACCACGTGCAGTCTCATCGTTGTCTGTGATCAACCGCTGTTGTGTCATCAGCAAACTTAATGATGGTGTTGGAGTCGTGCCTGGCCATGCAGTCATGAGTGAACTTAGTGATGAGTTTTGAGGGCACTATGGTATTGAATGTTGGGGCGGTAGTCAATGAATGACATTCTCACATAGGTGTTCCTTTCTTCCAGGTGGAAAAGAGATTGCATCATCTGTGCATCTGTTGGGGCGGTATGCAAATTGGAGTGGGTTTAGGGTTACTGGGATATTGTTGTTGATGTGAGCCATAACAAGCCTTTCAAAGCACTTCATGGCTACACATGTGAGTGCTACGGGTCGGTAGTAATTTAGGCAAGTTACCTTAGTGTTCTTGGGCACAGGGACTATTGTGGTCTGCTTGAAACATTTTGGTATTACAGACTCAGTCAGGGACAGGTTGAAAATGTCAGTGAAGACACTTGCCAGTTGGTCAGCTCATGCTTGGAGAACACGTCCTGGTAATCCGTCTGGCCCTGCGGCCTTGTGAATGTTGACCCGTTTAAAGGTCTTACTCACATCAGCTACAGAGACTGCGTGATCACACAGTTGTCCGGAACAGCTGATGCTCTCATGCATGTTTTAGTGTTAGTGTAGTCTGTAATAGTTTGCTAGCCCTGCCACATCCTACGAGTTTTGGAGCCGTTGTAGTACGATTCATTCTTAGTCCTGTATTGATGCTTTGTCTGTTTGATAGTTCATCGGACGGCGTAGTGGGATTTCTTTTATAAGTTTCTGCATTAGAGTTCCGCCCCTTGAAAGCAGCTCTACCCTTTAGCTCAGTGCGGATGTTGCATGTAATCCATAGCTTCTGGTTGGGATATGTACGTACAGTCACTGTGGGGACGGTGTCATCAATGCACTTATTGATGAAGCTGGTGACTGATGTGGTTTACTCCTCAATGCCATCAGAAGAATCCCGGAACATATTACAGTCTGTGATAGTAAAACAGTCCTGTAAGCTTAGCATCTGCTTCATCTGACCACTTTTTTATTGACCAAGTTACTGGTGGCTCCTCCTTTAGTTTTTGCTTGTAAGCAGTAATCAGTAGGATAGAATTATGGTAAGATTTGCCAAATGGAGGAAATGAGGTAAAACGGATTTAAGTTTGCCTGCATTAAAGTCCCCGGCCACTAGGAGCGCCACTTCTGGATGAGCATTTTCCTGTTTGCCTATGGCCGAATACAACTCATTGAGTGCAGTCTTATTGCCAGCATCGGTTTGTGGTGGTAAAAAGACAGCTAATAAGAATATAGATGAAAACTCTTTGTAAATAGTGTGGTCTGCAGTGTGTCATGAGATATTCTACCTCAGGTGAGCGAAACCTCAAGACTTCCTTGTTTTTTTTTTTGTTGTTTTTTCCCATTTTTCTCCCATATCCAATTGGTAGATACAGTCTTGTCTCATCGCTGCAACTCCCGTACAGACTCGGGAGAGACGAAGGTCGAGAGCCACGCGTCCCCCTGAAACACAACCCAACCAAGCTGCACTGCTTCTTAACACAATGCCCACTTAACCCGGAAGCCAGCCGCACCAATGTGCTGGAGGGAACACAGTACACCTGAAGACCGTGTTAACGTGCTCTGAACCCGGCCCACAACACGAGTTGCTAGTGCGCGATGGGACAATGACATCCCTGCCGGCCAAACCCTCCCCTAACCCGGACGACGCTGGGCAAATTGTGCACCACCCCATGGGTCTCCCGGTCGCAGCCGGCTGCGACAGAGCCTGGACTCGGACCCATAATCTCTAATGGCACAGCTAGCACCGCTATGCAGTGCCTTAGACCACTTCGCCACTCTGGAGTCCACCAGCTGTCCTTTACAAATATACATAGACTGCCACCCCTTGTCTTACCAGAGGCGGCTGTTTTATCCTGCCGATTGAGCTTTAAACCCGCCAGCTGTATGTTATTCATGTCGTCATTCAGCCACGACATTCCAGAAAATGATGTCATGGCTTTAGAAGCTTCTGATAGGCTAATTGACATAATTTGAGTCAATTGGAGGTGTACCTATGGATGTATTACAAGGCCTACCTTCCAACCCAGTGCCTCCTTGCTTGACATCATGGGAAAATAAAAAGAAATCAGCCAAGACCTCAGAAAAAATATTGTAGACCTCCACAAGTCTGGTTCATCCTTGGGAGCAATTTCCAAACGCCTGAAGGTACCACGTTCATCTGTACAAACAATAGTACGCAAGTATAAACACTATGGAACCATGCAGCCGTCATACCGCTCGGGAAGGAGATGCGTTCTGTCTCCGAGAGATTAATGTACTTTGGTGCGAAAAGTGCAAATCAATACCAGAGCAATAGCAAAGGACCTTGTGAAGATGCTGGAGGAAACAGGTACAAAGTATCTCTATCCACAGTAAAACGAGTCCAATATCAACATAACCTGAAAGGCCGCTCAGCAAAGAAGAAGCCACTGCTCCAAAACTGCCATAAAAAAATGCCAGACTACGGTTTGCAACTGCACATGGGGACAAAGATCGTACTTTTTGCTGATATGTCCTCTGGTCTGATGAAACAAAATATAACTGTTTGGCCATAATGACCATCATTATGTTTAGAGGAAAAAGGGGGAGGCTTGTAAGCCGAAGAACACCATCCCAACCGTGAAGCACAGGGGTGGCAGCATCATGTTTTGGGGGTGCTTTGCTGCAGGAGGGACTGGTGCACGTCACAAAATAGATGGCATCATGAGGAGGGCAAAGGATGTGGATATATTGAAGCAAAATCTCAAGACATCAGTCAGGAAGTTAAAGCTTGGTCGCAAATGGGTCTTCCAAATGGACAATGACCCCAAGCATACTTCCAAAGTTGTGGCAAAATGGCTTAAGGACAACAAAGTCAAGGTATTGGAGTGGCCATCACAAAGACCTGACCTCAATCATATTGAACATTTGTAGGCATAACTGAAAAAGCTTGTTTGAGCAAGGAGGCCTACAAACCTGACTCAGTTACACCAGCTCTGTCAGGAGGAATGGGCCAAAATTCACCCAACTTATTCTGGGAAGCTTGTGGAAGGCTACCCGAAACGTTTGATACAATTTAAAGGAAATGCAACCAAATACTAATTGAGTGTATGTAAACTTCTGACCCACTGGGAATGTGATGAAAGAAATAAAAGCTAAAAATAAAAGATGAAAGAATAAATCATTCTCTCTACTATTATTCTGACATTTCACATTCTTAAAATAAAGTTGTGATCCTAACTGACCTAAGACAGGGAATTGTTACTATTATTAAATGTCAGGAATTGTGAAAAACAGTTTAAATCGATTTTGCTAAGGTGTATGTAAACTTCCGACTTCAACTGTATATAAAGCAAGTAAATATAGCTGGATATTTTGGGGGTACATCTTGTTTTCTGTGGGGTGTGCAATAGACAGATTTTTTCCCCTAAATATCAGTAAACATGCGTATTTCATGTAACATACATCGGATTTACAGAATAAACAGAAATGAATGGATTAAGATATTCTTCTGCTGACAACAATCTTATCTAACCACATCTCATAAATAAACAGCAGGGGCCTGTTTTGATGCTCACAAGCTCACACTCTCTGTGACACAAAAGGACATCTATAGTAAACCCATGTGCACACACACACTCTCTCTTGGCCTGTATCTGTACGAGTGGAGTCAGGGAGCCATCTGCAGTGTCTGTCTGTGTGTTTGCCCTGTACTCTCCCAGTATCCATTACCATCCACGTCTCCACACCCCAGCTCATTCAAAGAACCCAGAGAGGAGACACCCTACTGGGGCTGGAGACATCCACAGAGACTGTTGACATCCACAGAGACTGTTGACTTCCACAGCCAGTCTCAAGGACGATACATAGATCTAACTGAGAAGCTATAAACTTGAGCAAGAATGGGCTTCTGTAATTAATCTAATTGGTTTTGGTGTTAAAAGTGGAGGGGAATGAAAGGTGATGGCTTGCTGGTTGCAGCTGATTAGAGGTAGTGGCTGAAATCTATAGAGGTCTATTCAGCCCTAGGCTAGTGGGAAGAGGTCAGCTGTCCTGTTGAATTATTCACCGGTTTAGATCACTTTCTCTTTTCTCTCCATCTCTTTCGCTTTTCTTCTTTGTCGCTGTCTTTCTGTCTCTCTCTCTGTCTCTCTTTGTCGCTGTCTTTCTCACTCTGTCTGTCTGTTTCTCTGTCTCTCTTTCTCTTCCCCCTCTCTGTCTTCCACCTCTCCCTCCAGTACTTTGTTCTTTCTTTCCACTCTTCACCTCTTCCTGTGGGGTGACAGATTGTACTCTCACCTCTCAGCACTTACCCTGGCAGGGCTTGGTTCTAGCAGTCCTGACCCTGGCAGTCCTTGGTTCTAGCAGTCCTGACCCTGGCAGTCCTTGATCCTGGCAGTCCTTGGTTCTAGCAGTCCTGACCCTGGCAGTCCTTGATCCTGGCAATCCTTGATCCTGGCAGTCCTTGGTTCTAGCAGTCCTGACCCTGGCAGTCCTTGGTTCTAGCAGTCCTTGACCCTGGCAGTCTGACCCTGGCAGTCCTGACCCTAGCAGTCCTTGATCCTGGCAGTCCATGATCCTGGCAGTCCTTGATCCTGGCAGTCCTTGACCCTGGCAGTCCTTGACCGTAGCAGAACCAGCTCACCAGTTGGCTGAAGTGCATGATGCACCTCCAATCCACATAGGACGAAAAATAGAGGAAATTTCTCCCAGTTGGGAGTCAGATTGAGTCAGCATCCAGATGGCATTCTATTGGCCCCTCATTCACTGAATACATTCAGTCCTTCAGTAGGAAATGTTAACCAGAGCTGATGTGTGTCATGTTGTTATGATCTCCCGTTTCATCATTCACTGAATACATTCAGTCCTTCAGTAGGAGATGTTAACCAGAGCTGATGTGTGTCATGTTGTTATGATCTCCCGTTTCATCATTCACTGAATACATTCAGTCCTTCAGTAGGAGATGTTAACCAGAGCTGAAGTGCGTCATGTTGTTATGATCTCCCGTTTCATCATTCACTGAATACATTCAGTCCTTCAGTAGGAGATGTTAACCAGAGCTGATGTGTGTCATGTTGTTATGAGTTTCATCATTCACTGAATACATTCAGTCCTTCAGTAGGAGATAACCAGAGCCATGTTGTTATGATCTCCGTTTCATCATTCACTGAATACATTCAGTCCTTCAGTAGGAGATGTTAACCAGAGCTGATGTGTGTCATGTTGTTATGATCTCCCGTTTCATCATTCACTGAATACATTCAGTCCTTCAGTAGGAGATGTTAACCAGAGCTGAAGTGCGTCATGTTGTTATGATCTCCCGTTTCATCATTCACTGAATACATTCAGTCCTTCAGTAGGAGATGTTAACCAGAGCTGATGTGTGTCATGTTGTTATGATCTCCCGTTTCATCATTCACTGAATACATTCAGTCCTTCAGTAGGAGATGTTAACCAGAGCTGAAGTGCGTCATGTTGTTATGATCTCCCGTTTCATCATTCACTGAATACATTCAGTCCTTCAGTAGGAGATGTTAACCAGAGCTGATGTGTGTCATGTTGTTATGATCTCCCGTTTCATCATTCACTGAATACATTCAGTCCTTCAGTAGGAGATGTTAACCAGAGCCAGAGCTGATTCAGTGAGATGTCATGTCATGTTGTTATGATCTGTTTCATCATTCACTGAATACATTCAGTCCTTCAGTAGGAGATGTTCATTCACTCCCGTTTCATCATTCACTGAATACATTCAGTCCTTCAGTAGGAGATGTTAACCAGAGCTGATGTGTGTCATGTTGTTATGATCTCCGTTTCATCATTCACTGAATACATTCAGTCCTTCTTCATGTTGTTATGATCTCCCGTTTCATCATTCACTGAATACATTCAGTCCTTCAGTAGGAGATGTTAACCAGAGCTGATGTGTGTCACTGAATACATTCAGTCCTTCAGTAGGAGATGTTAACCAGAGCTGATGTGTGTCATGTTGTTATGATCTCCCGTTTCATCATTCACTGAATACATTCAGTCCTTCAGTAGGAGATGTTAACCAGAGCTGATGTGTGTCATGTTGTTATGATCTCCCGTTTCATCATTCACTGAATACATTCAGTCCTTCAGTAGGAGATGTTAACCAGAGCTGATGTGTGTCATGTTGTTATGATCTCCCGTTTCATCATTCACTGAATACATTCAGTCCTTCAGTAGGAGATGTTAACCAGAGCTGAAGTGCGTCATGTTGTTATGATCTCCCGTTTCATCATTCACTGAATACATTCAGTCCTTCAGTAGGAGATGTTAACCAGAGCTGAAGTGTGTCATGTTGTTATGATCTCCCGTTTCATCATTCACTGAATACATTCAGTCCTTCAGTAGGAAATGTTAACCAGAGCTGAAGTGTGTCATGTTGTTATGATCTCCCGTTTCATCATTCACTGAATACATTCAGTCCTTCAGTAGGAGATGAGATGTTAATCCAGAATACATTCAGCAGTAGGAGATGAGAGCTGATGTCATGTTGTTATGATCTCCCGTTTCATCATTCACTGAATACATTCAGTCCTTCAGTAGGAGATGTTAACCAGAGCTGATGTGTGTCATGTTGTTATGATCTCCCGTTTCATCATTCACTGAATACATTCAGTCCTTCAGTAGGAGATGTTAACCAGAGCTGATGTGTGTCATGTTGTTATGATCTCCCGTTTCATCATTCACTGAATACATTCAGTCCTTCAGTAGGAGATGTTAACCAGAGCTGATGTGTGTCATGTTGTTATGATCTCCCGTTTCATCATTCACTGAATACATTCAGTCCTTCAGTAGGAGATGTTAACCAGAGCTGATGTGTGTCATGTTGTTATGATCTCCCGTTTCATCATTCACTGAATACATTCAGTCCTTCAGTAGGAGATGTTAACCAGAGCTGAAGTGATCTGTTTCATCATTCACTGAATACATTCAGTCCTTCAGTAGGAGATGTTAACCAGAGCGGATGTGTGTCATGTTGTTATGATCTCCCGTTTCATCATTCACTGAATACATTCAGTCCTTCAGTAGGAAATGTTAACCAGAGCTGATGTGTGTCATGTTGTTATGATCTCCCGTTTCATCATTCTGCCTGCAGGTAAATCTACTGTCATCAAATATACATTCACTTATGTGTCTTCAGAGAGTTTCACTTAATCCAGATACAACATTCATAATCAGCTATGTTGATGTTGTTGATTCTGAAAGCTGAAGGAGAGCTGTTAGCTAACTAACACAAATCCCAATAGAGCTGTTATTCTTCAGCCAACCTTTCTCTGAAGGATCACCCCTGAAGTTACCCCCCCCAGTCCACTGTACCATCTCTTTCATTTAAGGCGGCTTCGCCACCACTTCCATTTATGAAAATGTCTGTCTGGTAGCAATATCCCATCATGTTTTTTTCTCTCTCTTCATTGGTCATGACTCATGCCACTTGGTCCCTGTGAGAAGGGCCGCTCATGGCTCTCGTCTCGATGTGTCTCGTTGTAATTAAAGACCAAATTGTTTTGATGCCAGTGTAATCACATTAGTCTGTGATGGAGGGAGAGAGACAGAGAGAACGAGATGGAGGGAGAGTGAGGGAGATGGAAAAGAGAGAAAGGGAGAGAGAGAGGGGTGAAATTGGACTTGTTGCTCCAGCGACACAGCCACCATGACAGTCAGTGTGTTGTTGTTGTTATTATGAGCTGAGAGCTGTCACAATGCATCACCCTCAGAGCTGCTGCCCAGGAGCACCCGTAAAATGTATGCACGCATGACTGTAAGTCACTTAGAATAAAAGCATCTGCTAAATGGCATATATGATTATTATTTTTATTATATAATTATATTATGTAATATATGTTGTTCCATTTCTGAGCCACTCAGAACCACCGACGGGGTAAATATGGCTGAATTATATGTGTGGTGGTCCTATGGTTGGTTTGGTGTGCATTCCGCTCTGCGTGGACATACACTCGTCTTGTAGAGAAACAATGTCCACTGATATCATGTTGTTGATTTGTACTAGATGCCTAATTGTAAATCTATATTTTAAACTGGCTTGTAGGCCTATACAGAGACAGAGACAGTATTACTTGTTGTATTACCACTGGCTAAGGAGCTGGGGTGTGCTCAGGCCTTTATCTGACAGTGGGCATCCTCTTCCCCCTCATGGTGTGTCCCACCGTTCCTTTTCTACTGCATGAGACTGGTAGTTTCGCCTTCTCTTCTATTGGTCAGACACACTGGGTTAAATGTGCATACACAGCTCCTAGAGCTCCATCCATTTCACCTAATGAAGGGAGCAGAGCTGAGGATCATTAGTGCTTTTGGAGCCATGATTTGTTTTGCAGCATTCAGTATTTGTTTTGGGTGTTTAATGCTGATATTTATCTTGGGTGACAGTCCAGTACATCAGCACATACATATGTAAGTATTATACTGATGCTAAAATGTTTATTTTATTCTACTGAGCCATTTACTTTATGTTCACATTCTTATCTTTTAGTTGGCCAGTGTATACCATGTGTATCCTGTACATACGACTAATACAACTGGAAACTTGAAGAGTGACCTTAATGTTATACAAAACCAATGTTTCTGCTCTAAGCTGTGGGTCATTCGTCTGTTGTAGGTTGGCCTTACGAAGGGACTGTGTTACATGTCTATTATATACTGTATTCCCAACACACACACGCACGCACGCACGCACGCACGCACGCACACACACACACACACACACACACACACACACACACACACACACACACACACACACACACACACACACACACACACACACACACACACACACACACACACACACACACACATACTTGTTTTGAGTGTCTTAGTGACAGCACTCAGCCTCCTGTGTCCATTGGAGCAGGTTTTTCATTCCCTCCTCCTCTCCTTTCTCTCTGTTTTCCTGGCGTTTCTCCTCTCGTCACTCTGCTAAACTTATTTCACCCGAGTCATTATATTGTAGCAGGATGGCTGGTATTCCAATTGATTCCTCTGTCCACTCTCATTTAGTTTACAAGAGATCAGAGTTCCCAAGAGCTTCCCAAGTTTTTTCTCTCCCCTTTTGATTAAGAGGATGTGTAAATAAGACGGCAAACTCCCGTCGATGCCCATCTATTTATTGACTTTTAAGGATGCATCTTGTCCGCTGTTCCCCTGTGGTCTCTCCCAAGGAGAAGCAAGGATAGGTTATTTCTCTCTCCCTCCCTGCCTACTGCTAGCCTAGCAAACAGAGCAGACAGACTGGCAGGCAAAAAAATAGCCCCATTGACAAGTTTTGTCGTGGCGCTTGGCTCTGGTTATTAATGGATGGGGAAGGGAACCCATTTATCAGCCAGAGGAGAATTTAATTGACACCGGCTTTGATTTGATTGTGTCCACTGTTGTCTGCGCCTGTCACAGGTTTTCTCACCTCCCTCCTCTCGCTTTCCTCTGAAAGGTGTTTGATTGCGGTTTGGAGCCGGGACTTGTCAGAGGTGACGCATGGGAACACACACACACAAACACATGCTTACATGCACACACAAGCACACACATGCCTAACAGGTTACACGTCTACACTCTTACAGACACACTCATAAAGGCCCAGGGTCAGTCTTTGTGAAAAGGACCTTTCTGTTTTAGATTCTCCTGAAATTAAATCCATCCAAAAGTCCTTTTGAAGGAAGGATGTCACAAACAAACAGACAAATGCACACACAGTAACACACAGTAACACACAGTAACACACAAACCAACAGCAATAAACAACATACACACACTCAAAGACAAAGCATGACGGAACCCCCCCCGGCCCTCACACACTGATGGAGAGCAGGAATTGGATGCCATTTGTGACAGCACTGTCATAGTTTCTGTGTGTATGCAAATGATTTTTCACACTTGGGAGTAAATTGAATGGGGGTTTTGGAGTGGGAGAATGAGTGAAAGAGAGGGAGAATGAGCGAAAGAGAGGGAGAATGAGTGAAAGAGAGGGAGAATGAGCGAAAGAGAGGGAGAATGAGCGAAAGAGAGAGCGAATGAGAGAGGCGAAGCACCCTAAATGAGAAAAACAAACCAGTCTGTGCGCCTCCAACGTTTTTCATCAACTTTGAATGCTACTTTATTTTCTCAATCATTCATATAGTTTCAGCAACTGGAACAGTGTATATTTATTTACACAGAGCAGAGGGGGGAAGTATTTTGTTCTATGGAAAGATCTCTGTTACATTCTGAATAAATACTTCATCTGTATTCACGGCCATTGCCCCTTCAACAGATATGTAGACTGTATTTGCCTTGAGGTGAAATGCAATACTGTTATTTTGAGTGCTTATCTTTTTATTACTAGATGAATCAATACAGCAAGACATCGTTAGGATCATTATTTGGCATCCTTGGTCTGTCTGTCTGTCTGTCTGTCTGTCTGTCTGTCTGTCTGTCTGTCTGTCTGTCTGTCTGTCTGTCTGTCTGTCTGTCTGTCTGTCTGTCTGTCTGTCTGTCTGTCTGTCTGAGAAAGGGCCACAGGCTACAAGCAGAACCCTTCCTCCCCCTCTCTATTCACTGTGCTTCCCTTATTCACTGGCCCTCCTCTGCAGGGGATGGAAGCCACTGTATTAATATGTGATTTGGTCATGTACCTCTTCCTTTTAAATACATCCAACTGCCCGGGGGCAGGCTGGGCCTCTTGACGCAAAGGTCAGTTGACCACTCATTGATTCAGCATTTGAATTTTATTTGCGCTGCGGCGCTCCGATGGGAACTGGCATTAAGGCTGGCTGTTTCAGCCTCTTTGTTTAGTGAGCGGCTGTGAATGTCTCTCTGTCTGGGGCGGGGGTGGGGGGTGGGGGGGTGTCTGCAGAGACCGCTGTGCGGTTAGC
The DNA here is from genome assembly GCF_023373465.1 of Oncorhynchus keta. Lineage (NCBI taxonomy): Eukaryota > Metazoa > Chordata > Actinopteri > Salmoniformes > Salmonidae > Oncorhynchus > Oncorhynchus keta. The sequence continues at coordinate 29,293,834 of NC_068438.1, forward strand.
CGCCACCAGCTAATAAGTGTGAGATCCATCCCGACGCCTTGGTAATGACCACTACCACCTATTACTGCACCCCAGATTGGAAATCCATGTGTTGTCATTGAGGGGAATCGTCTATGAAAGTTAGAGGAAAGAGGAAAACTAAAAAAAGTGTGACATTGTGAGGAGAGAACAGCAGTTTGTGTGGTTCTACAGCAGCATTGGGGGGTGGCAGGTAGGAGGAAATGGCCTGTTTAGGTGGTTAGGACATTAAATGTACACGTTACTGTTGCGAGGAGGCAAGGCAGAGGATGCCACATCTCAAACCCTACCGTGTGGAGGTGGAGAAACTCCTATTTTCTTCTCTCAGGTTTTACTCTCACTCTCTCTTTCTCTCTCTTCATCTCTCAATCACTCTCAATTCATTTCAAAGGGCTTTATTGGCATGGGAAACACATGTTTACATTGCCAAAGCAAGTGAAATAGATAATAAACAATAAATAATGAACAGTTAACATTACACTCACAAAAGTTCCAAAGGAATAGAGACATTTCAAATATCATATTATGGCTATATACAGTGTTGTAGCCATGTGTAATTAGTTAAAGCACAAAAGGGAAATGCATGAACATAAATATGGTTTTATATAAAATGGTGTTTGTTCTTCACTAGTTGCCCTTTTCTTGTGGCAACAGGTCACAAATCTTGCTGCTGTGATGCACACTGTGGTATTTCACCCAGTAGATATGGGATTTGTTTTCTAATTCTTTGTGGGTCTGTGTAATCTGAGGGAAATATGTGTCTCTAATATGGTCATACATTTAGCAGGAGGTTAGGAAGTACAGCTGTTTCCACCTCATTTTGTGGGCAGTGTGCACATAGCCTGTCTTCTCTCTCTCTCTCTCTCTCTTCTTTTTCCTGATTTGACTTTGATAAGGCCGTTAGTTACAGCCTCGTCGTTAAGCAACCCCCTCCCGGAGCGAATTGATTGGCTACCTGCCTCGTCCAATGCTGAGGTGGTAGCTGACTTTGTCAATAGTGCTGTGAACTCTGACAGAGACAGCAGACCAGATCATTGCCTCATCCTCATCCCTACACCCTGGGTTTGGAGAGGGAGCTGAGAGAAGGAAAGACAAGAGAATGGAAGATAGCGAGACACTAATGAAGAGATACTGAGTAAAACACAAGGTGCATTTAGGACACTTTTGAAGCAGGCCCAAAGCAAATGTTTGATTTTCAGCAAACAACTTATCTATAATTTAAGAGAGAAGAACTAGGACTCACAACATTGTTCTTGGTGGTTAGTGTAGGAGGTGCAGTGTACCCTCTGCACCTCCTACACCCTAGCAGGGGATATGAGAGAGCTGTATTGTGGAGTAGATATCTCCAGCAAAGGGCAGGTGTGTTAACAGTCCCTCCCACATACCTCTCTCTCTCCCTCTCTCTCCTCCCTCCCTCTCTCCCTCCCTCTCCCTCCCTCTCTCTCCCTCCCTCTCTCTCCCTCCCCCTCTCCCTCTCTCTCTCCCTCCCCTCTCTCCCTCCCTCTCCCTCCCTCTCTCTCCCTCTCTCTCTCCCTCCCTCTCTCTCCCTCCCTCTCTCTCCCTCTCCCTCCCTCTCCCTCCCTCTCCCTCCCTCTCTCCCTCCCTCTCTCTCCCTCCCTCTCCCTCCCTCTCTCTCCCTCCCTCTCTCTCCCTCCCTCTCTCTCCCTCTCTCTCCCTCCCTCTCCATCTCCCTCCCTCTCCCTCCCTCTCTCTCCCTCTCTCTCCCTCCCTCTCTCTCCCTCCCTCTCCCTCCCTCTCTCTCCCTCCCTCTCCCTCCCTCTCTCTCCCTCCCACATACCTCTCTCCTCCCTCCCCCTCTCTCTCTCCCTCCCTCTCTCTCCCAGCAGCGGCGGCTTCCTCTCAGCTGGTGAGAAATTGCTCCTGACAGCTGATTTGTTGGTTGTCAGAAGTGGTCGGTGTGGCGCTGATAAGGTTGGGGGGCGGCGCTGATAAGGTTGGGGGGCGGTGTTGGGAGGGGAGATATGGAGGACCCAGGCCATCCTCAAAGGCAGAAAGCATTACGCAGCCCGGGGGCCTCAACAGACACATGGAAATGTATTTCTCTCTAGAAATCACAGGGGACACTTCCTCATATGCACAGCACACACCCCGAACGCTCTCTTTAAAGACCCCACTCGCTCACGCAACAACACACCACCTCAACATTCCCTTTTAGCTGTGTCTTTTTGGATTTGTGCCTATTCCCCTATCGCAGAAAACCTGTTGAAGTCTCTTCCTGTGGATCTCTGAGAACGCCACAGATAAACGAGTCCTTTGTGGACGTGTAATGAAACATCTTCTCTCTCAGCGCTACACATTCATGAGCTGCTGTATATACATGGACAATCCAGCGTGAACCAACCGTTTACAACACAATGCACTTTTACACTATACAGAACTATTCACTGTACAGACGTTTTCATATCCTCTTACTCTACCTGCTGCCTTTAAACAGAATGAATGTGCAGCAGTTGTCTTTGATTTGATTCATCACTAATGGGGACCGGGGGAGGCCCCAGAGGCCCCAGTACACGGGGCCAGGAGTAATGTGCTCTGTACTGGATGAATGATGGGACTGATTGCAGATGGGATGCAGAGCCCTAGTTTTTGATTAGCTGACACAGCGGGAACACGCAGCGGTGCTTAAGTGAATGAGAGCAGAGGATACATACAGAGGGAGAAAGGCCCGGGGCTGACTGAGACCCAGACCAGAGCGAACTGACAGGAGGGAGGGAGGGAGATTATAAAATCCAAGTACACAAACAAATATGCGGTTAAAATTGGTAAAACACTGTCAGGCAGTGATGCAGCTTAAGCCCCACCCTCTTCAACATATATATCAATGAATTAGCAAGGGCATTACATTTACATTTACATTTAAGTCATTTAGCAGACGCTCTTATCCAGAGCGATTTACAGATTAGAACAGTCTGCAGCATCCGGCCTCACCCTGCTAGAATCTGAAGTCAATTGTCTACTGTTTGCTGATGATCTGGTGGTTCTGTCACCTACCAAGGAGGACCTACAGCAGCACCTAGATCTTCTGCACAGATTCTGTCAGACCTGGGCCCTGACAGTAAATCTCAGTAAATCAAAAATAATGATTTTCCAAAAAATCCAGACGCCAGGACCACAAATACAAATTCCATCGAGACACCATTGCCCTAGAGCACATAAAAAGCTATACATATCTCGACCTAAACATCAGCGCCACAGGTAACTTCCACAAAGCTGTGAATGAGCTGAGAGACAAGGTATTCTATGCCATCAAAAGGAACATAAAATGTGACCTGTTGCCACAAGAAAAGGGCAACCAATAAAGAACAAACACCGCTGTAAATACAACTCATATTTGTTTATTTATTTTCCCTTACTTTAACTAGAGAGAAAGATAAACTATATATAGAGAGAGAAACTATATAGAGACTAGAGATAGAGAGAGGCTAGAGAGAGAGAAAAACTATATACACTGCTCAAAAAAATAAAGGGAACACTAAAATAACACATCCTAGATCTGAATGAATTAAATATTCTTAATAAATACTTTTTTCTTTACATAGTTGAATGTGCTGACAACAAAATCACACAAAAATTATCAATGGAAATCAAATTTATCAACCCATGGAGGTCTGGATTTGGAGTCACACTCAAAATTAAAGTGGAAAACCACACTACAGGCTGATCCAACTTTGATGTAATGTCCTTAAAACAAGTATGACCTCCCTACAACGCCTGGGCATGCTCCTGATGAGGTGGCGTGGTCTCCTGAGGGATCTCCTCCCAGACCTGGACTAAAGCATCCGCCAACTCCTGGACAGTCTGTGGTGCAACGTGGCGTTGGTGGATGGAGCAAGACATTATGTCCCAGATGTGCTCAATTGGATTCAGGTCTGGGGAACGGGCAGGCCAGTCCATAGCATCAATGCCTTCCTCTTGCAGGAACTGCTGACACTCTCCAGCCACATGAGGTCTAGCATTGTCTTGCATTAGGAGGAACCCAGGGCCAACAGCACCAGCATATGGTCTTTACAAGGGGTCTGAGGATCTAATCTCGGTACCTAATGGCAGTCAGGCTACCTCTGGCGAGCACATGGAGGGCTGTGCGGCCCCCCAAAGAAATGCCACTCCACACCATGACTGACCCACCGCCGAAATGCTGGAGGATGTTGCAGGCAGCAGAACGTTCTCCTCGGCGTCTCCAGCCTGTCACGTCTGTCACATGTGCTCAGTGTGAACCTGCTTTCATCTGTGAAGAGTACAGGGCACCAGTGGTGAATTTGCCAATCTTGGTGTTCTCTGGCAAATGCCAAACGTCCTGCATGGCTGTTGGGCTGTAAGCACAACCCCCCCATTGGACGTCAGGCCCCCTAATGGAGTCTGTTTCTGACCGTTTGAGCAGACACATGCACATTTGTGGCCTGCTGGAGGTCATTTTGGCAGGGCTCTGGCAGTGCTTTTCCTGCTCCTCCTTGCACAAACGCAGAGGTAGCGGTCCTGCTGCTGGGTTGTTGCCCTCCTATAGCCTCCTCCACGTCTTCTGATGTACTGGCCTGTCTCCTGGTAGCGCCTCCATGCTCTGGACACTACGCTGACAGACACAGCAAACCTTCTTGCCACAGCTCGGATTGATGTGCCATCCTGGATGAGCTGCACAACCTGAGCCACTTGTGTGGGTTGTAGACTCTGTCTCATGCTACCACTAGAGTGAAAGCACCGCCAGCATTCAAAAGTGACCAAAACATCAGCCAGGAAGCATAGGAACTGAGAAGTGGTCTGTGGTCACCACCTGCAGAACCACTCCTTTATTGGGGGTGTCTTGCTAATTGCCTATAATTTCCACTTGTTGTCTATTCCATTTGCACAACAGCATGTGAAATGTATTGTCAATCAGTGTTGCTTCCTAAGTGGACAGTTTGATTTCACAGAAGTGTGATTGACTTGGAGTTACATTGTGTTGTTTAAGTTTTTTTGAGAGTGTATATATAAAGAGAGAAACTATAGAGAGAGATTAAGAAACTATATATAGAGAGAGAAACTAGAGATGGAGAGAAACTAGAGAGAGAGAAACTAGAGAGAGAAACTAGAAAGAGAGAGAGAAACTAGAAAGAGAGAGAAAAACTAGAGAGCGAGAAACTAGAGAGAGAGAAACTAGAGCGGAACTAGAGGAGGATGAGATACTAGACAGAGGGAGAGATACTAGACAGAGGATGAGATACTAGACAGAGGACGAGAAACTAGACAGAGGATGAGATACTAGACAGAGGATGAGATACTAGACAGAGGATGAGAAACTAGACAGAGGATGAGATACTAGACAGAGGACGAGAAACTAGACAGAGGATGAGATACTAGACAGAGGATGAGATACTAGACAGAGGATGAGAAACTAGACAGAGGATGAGATACTAGACAGAGGATGAGAAACTAGACAGAGGATGAGAAACTAGACAGAGGATGAGATACTAGACAGAGGACGAGAAACTAGACAGAGGATGAGATACTAGACAGAGGATGAGATACTAGACAGAGGACGAGAAACTAGACAGAGGATGAGATACTAGACAGAGGATGAGATACTAGACAGAGGATGAGAAACTAGACAGAGGATGAGATACTAGACAGAGGATGAGAAACTAGACAGAGGGGGAGAAACTAGAGAGCGAGAAACAAGAGAGAGAGATAAACTAGAGCGGAACTAGAGGAGGATGAGATACTAGACAGAGGGAGAGATACTAGACAGAGGATGAGATACTAGACAGAGGGAGAGAAACTAGACAGAGGGAGAGAAACTAGACAGAGGATGAGATACTAGACAGAGGGAGAGATACTAGACAGAGGGAGAGAAACTAGACAGAGGATGAGATACTAGACAGAGGGAGAGAAACTAGACAGAGGGAGAGATACTAGACAGAGGATGAGATACTAGACAGAGGATGAGATACGAGACAGAGGGAGAGATACTAGACAGAGGATGAGATACTAGACAGAGGGAGAGATACTAGACAGAGGATGATATACTAGACAGAGGATGAGATACGAGACAGAGGGAGAGATACTAGACAGAGGATGAGATACTAGACAGAGGATGAGATACTAGACAGAGGGAGAGATACTAGACAGAGGGAGAGAAACGAGACAGAGGATGAGATACTAGACAGAGGATGAGATACTAGACAGAGGATGAGATACTAGACAGAGGGAGAGATACTAGACAGAGGGAGAGAAACGAGACAGAGGATGAGATACTAGACAGAGGATGAGATACTAGACAGAGGATGAGATACGAGACAGAGGGAGAGAAACTAGACAGAGGATGAGATACTAGACAGAGGATGAGATACGAGACAGAGGGAGAGATACTAGACAGAGGATGAGATACTAGACAGAGGATGAGATACTAGACAGAGGGAGAGATACTAGACAGAGGATGAGATACTAGACAGAGGATGAGATACTAGACGGAGGATGAGATACTAGACAGAGGGAGAGAAACTAGACAGAGGGAGAGAAACTAGACAGAGGATGAGATACTAGACAGAGGATGAGATACTAGACAGAGGATGAGATACTAGACAGAGGATGAGATACTAGACAGAGGATGAGATACTAGACAGAGGATGAGATACTAGACAGAGGATGAGATACTAGACAGAGGATGAGATACTAGACAGAGGATGAGATACTAGACAGAGGATGAGATACTAGACAGAGGGAGAGATACTAGACAGAGGGAGAGATACTAGACAGAGGGAGAGAAACTAGACAGAGGATGGGATACTAGACAGAGGGAGAGAAACTAGAGAGAGGATGAGATACTAGACAGAGGGAGAGATACTAGACAGAGGGAGAGATACTAGACAGAGGGAGAGAAACTAGACAGAGGATGAGATACTAGACAGAGGGAGAGATAATGAATGGGAAGAGGATGAAAGACTAATAAAAGCACAATATTTAAAACATTTGTTTTGAGTGTGTTCTGACTCTTATTGCTGTGTGATCTGTGATTCATTGATTTAATACTGTATGTTCCTGAGAGAGAGATTGATAGAGAGGGGCTTGAGAGTTGAGTTCTCTGTCTGACGTGTGCTGTGCATCACTCCAGGAAGTCCCCCTGGATCAGAACAGGAAGTCATGGAGAGAGGGCAGGTCATTGACTAATGAGCTTCACTTCCTACCTCACACCAGAGAGAGTGTAGGCGTCTTTGATCACTGAAACCTGCTTGATGATGTCTAATGCCTGTATAGATCCAACCTCATATGGGGGGTTGGGGGAGTGGATTATGTGTACATGTAACATGTGGGTATAGTTTGTGTGTGTTTGCGTGTGTGTGTGTACTGTATGTATGTGTACATGTAACATGCGGGTATAGTTTGTATGTGTTTGCGTGTGTGTGTGTACTGTATGTATGTGTACATGTAACATGCGGGCATAGTTTGTGTGTGTTTGCGTGTGTGTGTGTACTGTATGAATGTGTACATGTAACATGTGGGTATAGTTTGTGTGTGTTTGCGTGTGTGTGTGTACTGTATGTATGTGTACATGTAACATGCGGGCATAGTTTGTGTGTGTTTGCGTGTGTGTGTGTACTGTATGAATGTGTACATGTAACATGCGGGCATAGTTTGTGTGTGTTTGCGTGTGTGTGTGTACTGTATGTATGTGTACATGTAACATGCGGGTATAGTTTGTGTGTGTTTGTGTGTGTGTGTACTGTATGTATGTGTACATGTAACATGCGGGTATAGTTTGTGTGTGTTTGCGTGTGTGTGTGTACTGTATGTATGTGTACATGTAACATGCAGGTATAGTTTGTGTGTGTTTGCGTGTGTGTGTACTGTATGTATGTGTACATGTAACATGCGGGTATAGTTTGTGTGTGTGTTTGCGTGTGTGTGTGTACTGTATGTATGTGTACATGTAACATGCGGGCATAGTTTGTGTGTGTGTTTGCGTGTGTGTGTACTGTATGTATGTGTACATGTAACATGCGGGCATAGTTTGTGTGTGTGTTTGCGTGTGTGTGTGTACTGTATGTATGTGTACATGTAACATGCGGGTATAGTTTGTGTGTGTGTTTGCGTGTGTGTGTGTACTGTATGTATGTGTACATGTAACATGCGGGCATAGTTTGTGTGTGTGTTTGCGTGTGTGTGTACTGTATGTATGTGTACATGTAACATGCGGGCATAGTTTGTGTGTGTGTTTGCGTGTGTGTGTACTGTATGTATGTGTACATGTAACATGCGGGTATAGTTTGTGTGTGTGTTTGCGTGTGTGTGTACTGTATGTATGTGTGCATGTTTGTGAATTGAATGCCCTGCACTGTACTGTGTAATAACTCATTGTTAGTGTACTGCGGTGTGTGCAGAGGTGGGACAGGAGGGGTTGTCAGAACGTTTGCTCTCTCCGTGACCCTCTTATCGGCCCTCCCGCCTCTTTATCTGTCCATATCTGCTGGCGTGTGGAGAAGGGGGGTCCTGCCCGGCCACATGCTGGCTCTATGTCAAACCCTGTTGACCCCTTGACTCCCACAGGCTTATCTCCCACTCTCTTAAACCAAAGCCTTGTTTCAGCTTGTCACAGCAGGGCACAACTTCAGCTCTATTCCGCTCCGCCACTCCGCTCTGTGTGTTTGTTTTCCAGAGAGTGCTGATTAGTCATCAGGGCATGGAATGGAAGGCTTTCCTGCTGGGGGGCGGGGGCATTTTGGGGTGTCTATCCTTAGTATATGCCTTCATAATGTCCTCCCTTTATGTGGCATGTAGATAATCCAGTCCATTTTTGGCCCATGGGCCACTAGATTACCCTCTAAAATGAAGATTGCTTTATTGGTCATTACACACAAGGTCCAACTAAGGCAATGGCATCTGACATTTGATGCTAGCAATCCTGATGCCAGCTAAATTCCCATCAGATTTTTCACGTTGGACCCGGGATTCGAACTGGCAACCCTCCGGTTGCTGGCCTGCCTCAAACCGCTAGGCTACCTGCCTGACACTATTAGTTATGAATTAGATAATCAGGTCAAGCTTTGGCCCATGAGTTACTAGATAACCCTCTATTAATTATCAATCAATGCTTGTTGCTGATTTGCAAAGTTTGTATAATGTTCTATGTATCAATAATATGATATGGCCTGACATTACCATAAAACTAGAATGTGTTTTACAGTGAAATATCAATGAAGGAGCAGAGAATATCTGTAATGAAATTCACAGGCTAGGCCAGGGTCCATGAATTTCATTTAATGAGCTTTGTGGCAATTCCCTCCTCTTCTGTCTGTGAAGCAGGAATACAGTTATTCTAATAATGAGGACTGTATCATTTTTATTGCACATAGCTGTACAGCCGTTCCAGGTCTATAACTGCATCTTTATTAGGTTTATTTAGCTACATTTAGGGGACACATTTTCATATGTTGCCTGTCTTTCAAATAGAAGTTGTTCTATAAATCTTGACTATAACCAATGGTTTATTTTTGTCTCCCTTTTTCCTCCTTTTTCACTCCCCTCTTTCTCTCTCCATCCCCTCTTCCTGTCATTCTCTCTACCTCTCTGTCCTCCCTGCAGGTTTCGGCTTTGTAACTTTCGAGGTTGAGGACGTTGTGGAGAAAGTATGCGAGATCCACTTTCATGAAATCAATAATAAAATGGTGAGTGGCTCTCGCTTTTCAAAACGGCAAACGGTGCTGGCTGGATTAATATTTGATTTTCTCTTTAGCAGAGCGGTAACGACGGCAGGCATCTCACACACACACACACACACACACACACACACACACACACACACACACACACACACACACACACACACACACACACACACACACACACACACACACACACACACACACACACACACACACACACACACACACACAGGTTTTTAGGGCTATGGAGTCAGTGGTGTGCACTGTGCACTGATGACCACACACCATGAAATTGTGTGTGTGAGCCGTTGCTGGCAGAAGGGCAAAACAACCTGTCCCTACCTCACGCAAAATCAGGCTGGAACAGCTATCCATGTCTGAAAGCTGTTGGCATTATTGAAAAAACAACAACATTAAACCTATATGTCCAGGCTGTTTCAATGCCACACCTGATGCCAGACCTGGTGTTGATGTTTATTCTTAATCTTCAGTAGTGGCAGTGTGTTTCCAGTAGACTGGTCCTGGGTCAGGGTTAATGGCCAGTTGACCAGGTGGTGGTGGGGGGGATGCTATGAGCAGGCTGGCTGAGGCCCAGGACGGCAAGGCCATGGTGGGCAGAGAGGAGGAAAGTGGTGGTGGTGGTGATGCCTCAATGTATTGTTAGCCTGCACGAGTTGCTTTGTGACTCATGCAGTCTGCTGTGGTACAAACAGTGCAGTGGAACAGTGTAGGGGGAAAATATCAGACCCGGCATGGCTCCATATCCTGGCCTGCCGTGCACTGACAACTCTCCCTCCTTAGTCAACACTCCCACTACTACACTACTCTCCCTCCTTAGTCAACACTCCCACTACTACACTACTCTCCCTCCTTAGTCAACACTCCCACTACTACACTACTCTCCCTCCTTAGTCAACACTCCCACTACTACACTACTCTCCCTCCTTAGTCAACACTACCACTACTACACTACTCTCCCTCCTTAGTCAACACTCCCACTACTACACTACTCTCCCTCCTTAGTCAACACTACCACTACTACACTACTCTCCCTCCTTAGTCAACACTCCCACTACTACACTACTCTCCCTCCTTAGTCAACACTACCACTACTACACTACTCTCCCTCCTTAGTCAACACTACCACTACTACACTACTCTCCCTCCTTAGTCAACACTACCACTACTACACTACTCTCCCTCCTTAGTCAACACTACCACTACTACACTACTCTCCCTCCTTAGTCAACACTCCCACTACTACACTACTCTCCCTCCTTAGTCAACACTCCCACTACTACACTACTCTCCCTCCTTAGTCAACACTCCCACTACTACACTACTCTCCCTCCTTAGTCAACACTCCCACTACTACACTACTCTCCCTCCTTAGTCAACACTACCACTACTACACTACTCTCCCTCCTTAGTCAACACTACCACTACTACACTACTCTCCCTCCTTAGTCAACACTACCACTACTACACTACTCTCCCTCCTTAGTCAACACTACCACTACTACACTACTCTACCTCCTTAGTCAACACTACCACTACTACACTACTCTCCCTTCTTAGTCAACACTACCACTATTACACAACTCTCCCTTCTTAGTCAACACTACCACTACTACACTACTCTCCCGTCTTAGTCAACACTACCACTACTACACTACTCTCCCTCCTTAGTCAACACTCCCACTATTACACAACTCTCCCTCCTTAGTCAACACTACCACTATTACACTACTCTCCCTCCTTAGTCAACACTCCCACTACTACACTACTCTCCCTCCTTAGTCAACACTACCACTACTACACTACTCTCCCTTCTTAGTCAACACTACCACTACTACACTACTCTCCCTCCTTAGTCAACACTCCCACTATTACACAACTCTCCCTCCTTAGTCAACACTACCACTACTACACTACTCTCCCTCCTTAGTCAACACTCCCACTACTACACTACTCTCCCTTCTTAGTCAACACTACCACTACTACACTACTCTCCCGTCTTAGTCAACACTACCACTATTACACTACTCTCCCTTCTTAGTCAACACTACCACTACTACACTACTCTCCCTTCTTAGTCAACACTACCACTACTACACTACTCTCCCTCCTTAGTCAACACTACCACTACTACACTACTCTCCCTCCTTAGTCAACACTACCACTACTACACTACTCTCCCTCCTTAGTCAACACTACCACTACTACACTACTCTCCCTCCTTAGTCAACACTACCACTACTACACTACTCTCCCTCCTTAGTCAACACTACCACTACCACACTACTCTCCCTTCTTAGTCAACACTACCACTACTACACTACTCTCCCTCCTTAGTCAACACTACCACTACTACACTACTCTCCCTCCTTAGTCAACACTACCACTACTACACTACTCTCCCTCCTTAGTCAACAGTACCACTACTACACTACTCTCCCTCCTTAGTCAACACTACCACTATTACACTACTCTCCCTCCTTAGTCAACACTACCACTACTACACTACTCTCCCTCCTTAGTCAACACTACCACTATTACACAACTCTCCCTTCTTAGTCAACACTACCACTATTACACTACTCTCCCTCCTTAGTCAACACTACCACTATTACACTACTCTCCCTCCTTAGTCAACACTACCACTATTACACAACTCTCCCTCCTTAGTCAACACTACCACTACTACACTACTCTCCCTTCTTAGTCAACACTACCACTATTACACTACTCTACCTCCTTAGTCAACACTCCCACTACTACACTACTCTCCCTCCTTAGTCAACACTACCACTACTACACTACTCTCCCTTCTTAGTCAACACTACCACTATTACACAACTCTCCCTTCTTAGTCAACACTACCACTACTACACTACTCTCCCTCCTTAGTCAACACTCCCACTATTACACTACTCTCCCTTCTTAGTCAACACTACCACTATTACACTACTCTCCCATCTTAGTCAACACTACCACTACTACACTACTCTCCCTCCTTAGTCAACACTACCACTACTACACTACTCTCCCTCCTTAGTCAACACTACCACTACTACACTACTCTCCCTCCTTAGTCAACACTACCACTATTACACAACTCTCCCTTCTTAGTCAACACTACCACTACTACACTACTCTCCCTTCTTAGTCAACACTACCACTATTACACTACTCTACCTCCTTAGTCAACACTCCCACTATTACACTACTCTCCCTTCTTAGTCAACACTACCACTATTACACTACTCTCCCTCCTTAGTCAACACTACCACTATTACACAACTCTCCCTCCTCAGTCAACACTACCACTACTACACTACTCTCCCTCCTCAGTCAACACTACCACTACTACACTACTCTCCCGTCTTAGTCAACACTACCACTACTACACTACTCTCCCTCCTTAGTCAACACTACCACTACTACACTACTCTCCCTCCTTAGTCAACACTACCACTACTACACTACTCTCCCTTCTTAGTCAACACTACCACTACTACACTACTCTCCCTTCTTAGTCAACACTACCACTATTACACTACTCTCCCTCCTTAGTCAACACTACCACTACTACACTACTCTCCCTCCTTAGTCAACACTACCACTACTACACTACTCTCCCTCCTTAGTCAACACTACCACTACTACACTACTCTCCCTCCTTAGTCAACACTACCACTATTACACAACTCTCCCTCCTCAGTCAACTCTACCACTACTACACTACTCTCCCTCCTCAGTCAACACTACCACTACTACACTACTCTCCCGTCTTAGTCAACACTACCACTACTACACTACTCTCCCTCCTTAGTCAACACTACCACTACTACACTACTCTCCCTCCTTAGTCAACACTACCACTACTACACTACTCTCCCTTCTTAGTCAACACTACCACTACTACACTACTCTCCCTTCTTAGTCAACACTACCACTATTACACTACTCTCCCTCCTTAGTCAACACTACCACTACTACACTACTCTCCCTTCTTAGTCAACACTACCACTACTACACTACTCTCCCTTCTTAGTCAACACTACCACTATTACACTACTCTCCCTCCTTAGTCAACACTACCACTACTACACTACTCTCCCTTCTTAGTCAACACTACCACTACTACACTACTCTCCCTCCTCAGTCAACACTACCACTACTACACTACTCTCCCTTCTTAGTCAACACTACCACTACTACACTACTCTCCCTCCTTAGTCAACACTACCACTACTACACTACTCTCCCTTCTTAGTCAACACTACCACTACTACACTACTCTCCCTTCTTAGTCAACACTACCACTATTACACTACTCTCCCTCCTTAGTCAACACTACCACTACTACACTACTCTCCCTTCTTAGTCAACACTACCACTACCACTACTCTCCCTCCTCAGTCAACACTACCACTACTACACTACTCTCCCTTCTTAGTCACACTACCACTACCACTACTCTCCTTCTCAACACTACCACTCTACACTACTCTCCCTCCTTAGTCAACACTACCACTACTACACTACTCTCCCTCCTCAGTCAACACTACCACTACTACACTACTCTCCCTTCTTAGTCAACACTACCACTACTACACTACTCTCCCTCCTTAGTCAACACTACCACTACTACACTACTCTCCCTCCTCAGTCAACACTACCACTACTACACTACTCTCCCTTCTTAGTCAACACTACCACTACTACACTACTCTCCCTCCTTAGTCAACACTACCACTACCACACTACGCTCCGTCCACAAGCCTGCACTGGGCCTAACAGTTATGAATGCGACAACTGAGATTTTAAGACTTTATATAATACTCCTCATCCTCCTTAGTGCTTCACTCACACAGACATACATGGTGATGAAGTCAAAACTGCCACCTCTATGTCAATACTCATTCTTTTCTCGTCCATTAAACCTTAAACCCCCAGAGAGATGAGATGATTAGCTCATTCTTGTGATTCAGTCAGCAGGGCCAGGCAGGCTTCTACCCAGTGGATCACCCTACACACACAACTATACCACTGCCAGTTGTCCACTAGTCCCTCCCCCCACCACTGTAGCCATAAGTACACTTGTCTCTTCCTCCACCACCCACCAATGTAGCCAGTAGTCCACCAGTATCTTCCCCCACCACCCACCACTGTAGCCCGTAGTCCACTTGTCACTTCTCCCACCACCCACCACTGTAGCCAGTCATCCATTTGTCTCTTCCTCCAACACTGTAGCCAGTCATCCATTAGTCTCTTCCTCCAACACTGTAGCCAGTCATCCATTAGTCTCTTCCTCCAACACTGTAGCCAGTCATCCATTAGTCTCTTCCTCCACCACCCACCTCTGTAGCCAGTAGTCCACTAGTCTCTTCCCCCACAAACCACCTCTGTTGCCAGTAGTCCAGTCGTCTCTTCTCCCACCACCCACCTCTGTAGCCAGTAGTCCAGTAGTCTCTTCTCCCACCACCCACCTCTGTAGCCAGTAGTCCACTAGTCTCTTCCTCCACCACCCACCTCTGTAGCCTGTAGCCAGTAGTCCACTAGTCTCTTCTCCCACCACCCACCTCTGTAGCCAGTAGTCCACTAGTCTCTTCCTCCACCACCCAACTCTGTAGCCAGTAGTCCACTAGTCTCTTCTCCCACCACCCACCTCTGTAGCCAGTAGTCCACTAGTCTCTTCCTCCACCACCCACCTCTGTAGCCAGTAGTCCACTAGTCTCTTCTCCCACCACCCACCTCTGTAGCCAGTAGTCCACGAGTCTCTTCCCCCACCACCTACCTCTGTAGCCAGTAGTCCACTAGTCTCTTCCTCCACCTCTGTAGCCAGTAGTCCACTCGTCTCTTCTCCCACCACCTACCTCTGCAGCCAGTAGTCCACGAGTCTCTTCCCCCACCACCCACCTCTGTCGCCAGTAGTCCACTCGTCTCTTCCCCCACCACCCACCTCTGTAGCCAGTAGTCCACTAGTCTCTTCTCCCACCACCTACCTCTGTAGCCAGTAGTCCACTAGTCTCTTCTCCCACCACCTACCTCTGCAGCCAGTAGTCCACTAGTCTCTTCCCCCACCACCCACCTCTGTAGCCAGTAGTCCACTTGTCTCTTCCTCCACCTCTGTAGCCAGTAGTCCACTAGTCTCTTCTCCCACCACCTACCTCTGCAGCCAGTAGTCCACTAGTGTCTTCCTCCACCACCCACCTCTGCAGCCAGTAGTCCACTAGTCTCTTCCCCCACCTCTGTAGCCAGTAGTCCACTAGTCTTTTCCCCACCTCTGTAGCCAGTAGTCCACTAGTCTCTTCCCCCACCTCTGTAGCCAGTAGTCCACTAGTCTCTTCCCCCACCTCTGTAGCCAGTAGTCCACTAGTCTCTTCTCCCACCACCTACCTCTGCAGCCAGTAGTCCACTAGTCTCTTCCTCCACCACCCACCTCTGCAGCCAGTAGTCCACTAGTCACTTCCCCCACCACCCACCTCTGCAGCCAGTAGTCCACTAGTCTCTTCCCCCACCAACCACCTCTGTAGCCAGTAGTCCACTAGTCTCTTCCCCCACCACCCACCTCTGTAGCCAGTAGTCCGCTAGTCACTTCCCCCACCACCCACCTCTGTAGCCAGTAGTCCACTAGTCTCTTCCCCCACCACCCACCTCTGTAGCCAGTAGTCCAGTAGTCTCTTCTCCCACCACCCACCTCTGTAGCCAGTAGTCCACTAGTCTCTTCCTCCACCACCCACCTCTGTTGCCAGTAGTCCAGTAGTCTCTTCTCCCACCACCCACCTCTGTAGCCAGTAGTCCAGTAGTCTCTTCTCCCACCACCCACCTCTGTAGCCAGTAGTCCACTAGTCTCTTCCTCCACCACCCACCTCTGTAGCCTGTAGCCAGTAGTCCACTAGTCTCTTCTCCCACCACCCACCTCTGTAGCCAGTAGTCCACTAGTCTCTTCCTCCACCACCCACCTCTGTAGCCAGTAGTCCACTAGTCTCTTCACCCACCTCTGTAGCCAGTAGTCCACTAGTCTCTTCCTCCACCACCCACCTCTGTAGCCAGTAGTCCACTAGTCTCTTCTCCCACCACCCACCTCTGTAGCCAGTAGTCCACTAGTCTCTTCCTCCACCCCTGTAGCCAGTAGTCCACTAGTCTCTTCCTCCACCACCCACCTCTGTAGCCAGTAGTCCACTAGTCTCTTCTCCCACCACCCACCTCTGTAGCCAGTAGTCCACTAGTCTCTTCTCCCACCACCCACCTCTGTAGCCAGTACTCCACAAGTCTCTTCCCCACCACCGACCTCTGCAGCCAATAGTCCACGAGTCTCTTCTCCCACCACCCACCTCTGTAGCCAGTAGTCCACTAGTCTCTTCCTCCACCCCTGTAGCCAGTAGTCCAGTAGTCTCTTCTCCCACCACCCACCTCTGTAGCCAGTAGTCCACAAGTCTCTTCCCCCACCACCTACCTCTGTAGCCAGTAGTCCACTAGTCTCTTCCTCCACCTCTGTAGCCAGTAGTCCACTCGTCTCTTCCCCCACCACCCACCTCTGTAGCCAGTAGTCTACTCGTCTCTTCTCCCACCACCTACCTCTGCAGCCAGTAGTCCACGGGTCTCTTCCCCCACCACCCACCTCTGTAGCAAGTAGTCCACTCGTCTCTTCCCCCACCACCCACCTCTGTAGCCAGTAGTCCACTAGTCTCTTCTCCCACCACCTACCTCTGTAGCCAGTAGTCCACTAGTCTCTTCCCCCACCACCCACCTCTGTAGCCAGTAGTCCACGAGTCTCTTCCTCCACCTCTGTAGCCAGTAGTCCACTAGTCTCTTCTCCCACCACCTACCTCTGCAGCCAGTAGTCCACTAGTCTCTTCCCCCACCACCCACCTCTGCAGCCAGTAGTCCACTAGTCTCTTCTCCCACCACCTACCTCTGCAGCCAGTAGTCCACTAGTCTCTTCCCCCCACCCACCACCCACCTCTGCAGCCAGTAGTCCACTAGTCTCTTCCCCCACCACCCACCTCTGTAGCCAGTAGTCCACTTGTCTCTTCCTCCACCTCTGCAGCCAGTAGTCCACTAGTCTCTTCTCCCACCACCTACCTCTGCAGCCAGTAGTCCACTAGTCTCTTCCCCCACCACCCACCTCTGTAGCCAGTAGTCCACGAGTCTCTTCTCCCACCAACTACCTCTGCAGCCAGTAGTCCACTAGTCTCTTCCCCCACCACCCACCTCTGCAGCCAGTAGTCCACTAGTCTCTTCTCCCACCACCTACCTCTGCAGCCAGTAGTCCACTAGTCTCTTCCCCCACCACCCACCTCTGCAGCCAGTAGTCCACTAGTCTCTTCCCCACAAACCACCTCTGTTGCCAGTAGTCCAGTCGTCTCTTCTCCCACCACCCACCTCTGTAGCCAGTAGTCCAGTAGTCTCTTCTCCCACCACCCACCTCTGTAGCCAGTAGTCCACTAGTCTCTTCCTCCACCACCCACCTCTGTAGCCTGTAGCCAGTAGTCCACTAGTCTCTTCTCCCACCACCCACCTCTGTAGCCAGTAGTCCACTAGTCTCTTCCTCCACCACCCAACTCTGTAGCCAGTAGTCCACTAGTCTCTTCTCCCACCACCCACCTCTGTAGCCAGTAGTCCACTAGTCTCTTCCTCCACCACCCACCTCTGTAGCCAGTAGTCCACTAGTCTCTTCTCCCACCACCCACCTCTGTAGCCAGTAGTCCACGAGTCTCTTCCCCCACCACCTACCTCTGTAGCCAGTAGTCCACTAGTCTCTTCCTCCACCTCTGTAGCCAGTAGTCCACTCGTCTCTTCTCCCACCACCTACCTCTGCAGCCAGTAGTCCAGAGTCTCTTCCCCCACCACCCACCTCTGTCGCCAGTAGTCCACTCTCTCTTCCCCCACCACCCACCTCTGTAGCCAGTAGTCCACTAGTCTCTTCTCCCACCACCTACCTCTGTAGCCAGTAGTCCACTAGTCTCTTCTCCCACCACCTACCTCTGCAGCCAGTAGTCCACTAGTCTCTTCCCCCACCACCCACCTCTGTAGCCAGTAGTCCACTTGTCTCTTCCTCCACCTCTGTAGCCAGTAGTCCACTAGTCTCTTCTCCCACCACCTACCTCTGCAGCCAGTAGTCCACTAGTGTCTTCCTCCACCACCCACCTCTGCAGCCAGTAGTCCACTAGTCTCTTCCCCCACCTCTGTAGCCAGTAGTCCACTAGTCTTTTCCCCCACCTCTGTAGCCAGTAGTCCACTAGTCTCTTCCCCCACCTCTGTAGCCAGTAGTCCACTAGTCTCTTCCCCCACCTCTGTAGCCAGTAGTCCACTAGTCTCTTCTCCCACCACCTACCTCTGCAGCCAGTAGTCCACTAGTCTCTTCCTCCACCACCCACCTCTGCAGCCAGTAGTCCACTAGTCACTTCCCCCACCACCCACCTCTGCAGCCAGTAGTCCACTAGTCTCTTCCCCCACCAACCACCTCTGTAGCCAGTAGTCCACTAGTCTCTTCCCCCACCACCCACCTCTGTAGCCAGTAGTCCACTAGTCACTTCCCCCACCACCCACCTCTGTAGCCAGTAGTCCACTAGTCTCTTCCCCCACCACCCACCTCTGTAGCCAGTAGTCCAGTAGTCTCTTCTCCCACCACCCACCTCTGTAGCCAGTAGTCCACTAGTCTCTTCCTCCACCACCCACCTCTGTTGCCAGTAGTCCAGTAGTCTCTTCTCCCACCACCCACCTCTGTAGCCAGTAGTCCAGTAGTCTCTTCTCCCACCACCCACCTCTGTAGCCAGTAGTCCACTAGTCTCTTCCTCCACCACCCACCTCTGTAGCCTGTAGCCAGTAGTCCACTAGTCTCTTCTCCCACCACCCACCTCTGTAGCCAGTAGTCCACTAGTCTCTTCCTCCACCACCCACCTCTGTAGCCAGTAGTCCACTAGTCTCTTCACCCACCTCTGTAGCCAGTAGTCCACTAGTCTCTTCCTCCACCACCCACCTCTGTAGCCAGTAGTCCACTAGTCTCTTCTCCCAC
Source organism: Oncorhynchus keta (assembly GCF_023373465.1). Classification (NCBI taxonomy): domain Eukaryota; kingdom Metazoa; phylum Chordata; class Actinopteri; order Salmoniformes; family Salmonidae; genus Oncorhynchus; species Oncorhynchus keta. The sequence continues at coordinate 29,313,529 of NC_068438.1, forward strand.
CACCCACCTCTGTAGCCAGTAGTCCACTAGTCTCTTCCTCCACCCCTGTAGCCAGTAGTCCACTAGTCTCTTCCTCCACCACCCACCTCTGTAGCCAGTAGTCCACTAGTCTCTTCTCCCACCACCCACCTCTGTAGCCAGTAGTCCACTAGTCTCTTCTCCCACCACCCACCTCTGTAGCCAGTACTCCACAAGTCTCTTCCCCCACCACCGACCTCTGCAGCCAATAGTCCACGAGTCTCTTCTCCCACCACCCACCTCTGTAGCCAGTAGTCCACTAGTCTCTTCCTCCACCCCTGTAGCCAGTAGTCCAGTAGTCTCTTCTCCCACCACCCACCTCTGTAGCCAGTAGTCCACAAGTCTCTTCCCCCACCACCTACCTCTGTAGCCAGTAGTCCACTAGTCTCTTCCTCCACCTCTGTAGCCAGTAGTCCACTCGTCTCTTCCCCCACCACCCACCTCTGTAGCCAGTAGTCTACTCGTCTCTTCTCCCACCACCTACCTCTGCAGCCAGTAGTCCACGGGTCTCTTCCCCCACCACCCACCTCTGTAGCAAGTAGTCCACTCTCTCCCCCACCACCCACCTCTGTAGCCAGTAGTCCACTAGTCTCTTCTCACACCACCTACCTCTGTAGCCAGTAGTCCACTAGTCTCTTCCCCCACCACCCACCTCTGTAGCCAGTAGTCCACGAGTCTCTTCCTCCACCTCTGTAGCCAGTAGTCCACTAGTCTCTTCTCCCACCACCTACCTCTGCAGCCAGTAGTCCACTAGTCTCTTCCCCACCACCCACCTCTGCAGCCAGTAGTCCACTAGTCTCTTCTCCCACCACCCACCTCTGTAGCCAGTAGTCCACTAGTCTCTTCCCCCACCACCCACCTCTGCAGCCAGTAGTCCACTAGTCTCTTCCCCCACCACCCACCTCTGTAGCCAGTAGTCCACTTGTCTCTTCCTCCACCTCTGCAGCCAGTAGTCCACTAGTCTCTTCTCCCACCACCTACCTCTGCAGCCAGTAGTCCACTAGTCTCTTCCCCCACCACCCACCTCTGTAGCCAGTAGTCCACTAGTCTCTTCCCCCACCACCTACCTCTGCAGCCAGTAGTCCACGAGTCTCTTCTCCCACCACCCACCTCTGTAGCCAGTAGTCCACTAGTCTCTTCCTCCACCCCTGTAGCCAGTAGTCTAGTAGTCTCTTCTCCCACCACCCACCTCTGTAGCCAGTAGTCCACTCGTCTCTTCCCCCACCACCCACCTCTGTAGCCAGTAGTCTACTCGTCTCTTCTCCCACCACCTACCTCTGCAGCCAGTAGTCCACGGGTCTCTTCCCCCACCACCCACCTCTGTAGCAAGTAGTCCACTCGTCTCTTCCCCCACCACCCACCTCTGTAGCCAGTAGTCCACTAGTCTCTTCTCCCACCACCTACCTCTGTAGCCAGTAGTCCACTAGTCTCTTCCCCCACCACCCACCTCTGTAGCCAGTAGTCCACTAGTCTCTTCTCCCACCACCTACCTCTGCAGCCAGTAGTCCACTAGTCTCTTCCCCCACCACCCACCTCTGCAGCCAGTAGTCCACTAGTCTCTTCCCCCACCACCCACCTCTGTAGCCAGTAGTCCACTTGTCTCTTCCTCCACCTCTGCAGCCAGTAGTCCACTAGTCTCTTCTCCCACCACCTACCTCTGCAGCCAGTAGTCCACTAGTCTCTTCCCCCACCACCCACCTCTGCAGCCAGTAGTCCACTAGTCTCTTCTCCCACCACCTACCTCTGCAGCCAGTAGTCCACTAGTCTCTTCTCCCACCACCCACCTCTGTAGCCAGTAGTCCACTAGTCTCTTCTCCCACCTCTGTAGCCAGTAGTCCACAAGTCTCTTCTCCCACCACCTACCTCTGTAGCCAGTAGTCCACTAGTCTCTTCCCCCACCACCCACCTCTGTAGCCAGTAGTCCACGAGTCTCTTCCTCCACCTCTGTAGCCAGTAGTCCACTAGTCTCTTCTCCCACCACCTACCTCTGCAGCCAGTAGTCCACTAGTCTCTTCCCCCACCACCCACCTCTGCAGACAGTAGTCCACTTGTCTCTTCCCCCACCACCTACCTCTGTAGCCAGTAGTCCACTAGTCTCTTCTCCCACCACCTACCTCTGCAGCCAGTAGTCCACTAGTCTCTTCTCCCACCACCTACTTCTGCAGCCAGTAGTCCACTAGTCTCTTCTCCCACCACCTACCTCTGCAGCCAGTAGTCCACTAGTCTCTTCTCCCACCACCCACCTCTGCAGACAGTAGTCCACTAGTCTCTTCTCCCACCACCTACCTCTGCAGCCAGTAGTCCACGGGTCTCTTCTCCCACCACCTACCTCTGCAGCCAGTAGTCCACTAGTCTCTTCCCCCACCACCCACCTCTGTAGCCAGTAGTCCACTTGTCTCTTCCTCCACCTCTGTAGCCAGTAGTCCACTAGTCTCTTCTCCCACCACCTACCTCTGCAGCCAGTAGTCCACGAGTCTCTTCTCCCACCACCTACCTCTGCAGCCAGTAGTCCACGAGTCTCTTCTCCCACCACCCACCTCTGTAGCCTGTAGTCCACGAGTCTCTTCCCCCACCACCCACCTCTGCAGACAGTAGTCCACGAGTCTCTTCTCCCACCACCCACCTCTGTAGCCTGTAGTCCACTTGTCTCTTCCTCCACCTCTGCATCCAGTAGTCCACTAGTCTCTTCCCCTACCACCCACCTCTGTAGCCAGTAGTCCACTTGTCTCTTCCTCCACCTCTGTAGCCAGTAGTCCACTAGTCTCTTCTCCCACCACCCACCTCTGTAGCCAGTAGTCCACTTGTCTCTTCCTCCACCACAGTAGCCAGTAGTCCACTAGTCTCTGATTTGATAAATGTTTAGTTAGTGCAAATCAAGTCTGACATTTTCAAGTGGATATTACAAATTTTAGAAGCATTTTTAAACCTTGAACAACATGGTGATGAAATGAAGATCCTACATATGTAGTTGTTCACTGACACCAAGTCTCAGCCCCCCAGACACACAGACAGATGATACCCACAGACAGACAAACAGACAGACACAGCATCCGCCCGATAGTGCATCAAATGCTCTCATTGTTCAGGGAACGCCGAGCTCCAAGCTGTGATTTCTTTATTTTGGCGATCTCTCTCTTCTCAGCCGAGCCCCACGTTGCCCATCGACAGGCTGCATTAAATTGTCCTACAGGGGAATTGCATGCATCGTTAGTATCCGTAGGGGAGATTAAATAAGAGAGGGATGAGGAAAAAGGGACATTTCCAACCCCGGCCTCCAACAGTATTACCAGCTCCTTTCTCCATAAAATGATACCTCTGTTTGTGGGGCTTCCTGGTTGCTGATTGGAGGAGCAGCTGGGAAATAAACGACAGAGAAGGTATGAAAAGAGAAATGAAGGGGAAGAATATTTTGTGTGTGAAAAAGGGGTGTTGGATGGAGTCCGGC
>NC_068438.1:29321991-29339491 GCF_023373465.1 Oncorhynchus keta
AAGCTAACAGGGTTTATAACATAACACCAGTGGAAATGGCATGGTAAAGCTGACAGGGTTTATAACATAACACCAGTGGAAATGGTATGGTAAAGCTAACAGGGTTTATAACATAACACCAGTGGAAATGGCATGGTAAAGCTGACAGGGTTTATAACATAACACCAGTGGAAATGGCATGGTAAAGCTAACAGGGTTTATAACATAACACCAGTGGAAATGGCATGGTAAAGCTAACAGGGTTTATAACATAACACCAGTGGAAATGGCATGGTAAAGCTAACAGGGTTTATAACATAACACCAGTGGAAATGGCATGGTAAAGCTAACAGGGTTTATAACATAACACCAGTGGAAATGGCATGGTAAAGCTGACAGGGTTTATAACATAACACCAGTGGAAATGGCATGGTAAAGCTGACAGGGTTTATAACATAACACCAGTGGAAATGGCATGGTAAAGCTGACAGGGTTTATAACATAACACCAGTGGAAATGGCATGGTAAAGCTGACAGGGTTTATAACATAACACCAGTGGAAATGGCATGGTAAAGCTGACAGGGTTTATAACATAACACCAGTGGAAATGGCATGGTAAAGCTGACAGGGTTTATAACATAACACCAGTGGAAATGGCATGGTAAAGCTGACAGGGTTTATAACATAACACCAGTGGAAATGGCATGGTAAAGCTGACAGGGTTTATAACATAACACCAGTGGAAATGGCATGGTAAAGCTGACAGGGTTTATGGCATAACACCAGTGGAAATGGTATGGTAAAGCTGACAGGGTTTATAACATAACACCAGTGGAAATGGCATGGTAAAGCTGACAGGGTTTATAACATAACACCAGTGGAAATGGCATGGTAAAGCTGACAGGGTTTATAACATAACACCAGTGGAAATGGCATGGTAAAGCTGACAGGGTTTATGGCATAACACCAGTGGAAATGGTATGGTAAAGCTGACAGGGTTTATGGCATAACACCAGTGGAAATGGCATGGTAAAGCTGACAGGGTTTATAACATAACACCAGTGGAAATGGCATGGTAAAGCTAACAGGGTTTATGGCATAACACCACTGGAAATGGCATGGTAAAGCTGACAGGGTTTATGGCATAACACCACTGGAAATGGCATGGTAAAGCTGACAGGGTTTATGGCATAACACCAGTGGAAATGGCATGGTAAAGCTGACAGGGTTTATAACATAACACCAGTGGAAATGGTATGGTAAAGCTGACAGGGTTTATAACATAACACCAGTGGAAATGGCATGGTAAAGCTGACAGGGTTTATAACATAACACCAGTGGAAATGGCATGGTAAAGCTGACAGGGTTTATAACATAACACCAGTGGAAATGGCATGGTAAAGCTGACAGGGTTTATAACATAACACCAGTGGAAATGGCATGGTAAAGCTAACAGGGTTTATAACATAACACCAGTGGAAATGGCATGGTAAAGCTGACAGGGTTTATAACATAACACCAGTGGAAATGGCATGGTAAAGCTAACAGGGTTTATAACATAACACCAGTGGAAATGGCATGGTAAAGCTGACAGGGTTTATAACATAACACCAGTGGAAATGGTATGGTAAAGCTAACAGGGTTTATAACATAACACCAGTGGAAATGGCATGGTAAAGCTGACAGGGTTTATAACATAACACCAGTGGAAATGGCATGGTAAAGCTAACAGGGTTTATAACATAACACCAGTGGAAATGGCATGGTAAAGCTAACAGGGTTTATAACATAACACCAGTGGAAATGGCATGGTAAAGCTAACAGGGTTTATAACATAACACCAGTGGAAATGGCATGGTAAAGCTAACAGGGTTTATAACATAACACCAGTGGAAATGGCATGGTAAAGCTGACAGGGTTTATGGCATAACACCAGTGGAAATGGCATGGTAAAGCTGACAGGGTTTATAACATAACACCAGTGGAAATGGCATGGTAAAGCTAACAGGGTTTATAACATAACACCAGTGGAAATGGCATGGTAAAGCTGACAGGGTTTATAACATAACACCAGTGGAAATGGCATGGTAAAGCTGACAGGGTTTATAACATAACACCAGTGGAAATGGTATGGTAAAGCTAACAGGGTTTATAACATAACACCAGTGGAAATGGCATGGTAAAGCTAACAGGGTTTATAACATAACACCAGTGGAAATGGCATGGTAAAGCTGACAGGGTTTATAACATAACACCAGTGGAAATGGCATGGTAAAGCTGACAGGGTTTATAACATAACACCAGTGGAAATGGCATGGTAAAGCTGACAGGGTTTATAACATAACACCAGTGGAAATGGCATGGTAAAGCTAACAGGGTTTATAACATAACACCAGTGGAAATGGCATGGTAAAGCTGACAGGGTTTATGGCATAACACCAGTGGAAATGGCATGGTAAAGCTGACAGGGTTTATAACATAACACCAGTGGAAATGGCATGGTAAAGCTGACAGGGTTTATAACATAACACCAGTGGAAATGTTTATGGTAAAGCTGACAGGGTTTATAACATAACACCAGTGGAAATGGCATGGTAAAGCTGACAGGGTTTATAACATAACACCAGTGGAAATGGCATGGTAAAGCTGACAGGGTTTATAACATAACACCAGTGGAAATGGCATGGTAAAGCTGACAGGGTTTATGGCATAACACCAGTGGAAATGGTATGGTAAAGCTGACAGGGTTTATAACATAACACCAGTGGAAATGGCATGGTAAAGCTGACAGGGTTTATGGCATAACACCAGTGGAAATGGCATGGTAAAGCTGACAGGGTTTATGGCATAACACCAGTGGAAATGGCATGGTAAAGCTGACAGGGTTTATAACATAACACCAGTGGAAATGGCATGGTAAAGCTAACAGGGTTTATGGCATAACACCACTGGAAATGGCATGGTAAAGCTGACAGGGTTTATGGCATAACACCACTGGAAATGGCATGGTAAAGCTGACAGGGTTTATGGCATAACACCACTGGAAATGGCATGGTAAAGCTGACAGGGTTTATAACATAACACCAGTGGAAATGGTATGGTAAAGCTGACAGGGTTTATGGCATAACACCACTGGAAATGGCATGGTAAAGCTGACAGGGTTTATAACATAACACCAGTGGAAATGGCATGGTAAAGCTGACAGGGTTTATAACATAACACCAGTGGAAATGGCATGGTAAAGCTGACAGGGTTTATAACATAACACCAGTGGAAATGGTATGGTAAAGCTAACAGGGTTTATAACATAACACCAGTGGAAATGGCATGGTAAAGCTAACAGGGTTTATAACATAACACCAGTGGAAATGGCATGGTAAAGCTAACAGGGTTTATAACATAACACCAGTGGAAATGGCATGGTAAAGCTGACAGGGTTTATAACATAACACCAGTGGAAATGGCATGGTAAAGCTGACAGGGTTTATAACATAACACCAGTGGAAATGGCATGGTAAAGCTGACAGGGTTTATAACATAACACCAGTGGAAATGGCATGGTAAAGCTGACAGGGTTTATAACATAACACCAGTGGAAATGGCATGGTAAAGCTGACAGGGTTTATAACATAACACCAGTGGAAATGGCATGGTAAAGCTGACAGGGTTTATAACATAACACCAGTGGAAAACATGGTAAAGCTAACAGGGTTTATGGCATAACACCAGTGGAAAATGGTAAAGCTGACAGGGTTTATAACATAACACCAGTGGAAATGGCATGGTAAAGCTGACAGGGTTTATAACATAACACCAGTGGAAATGGCATGGTAAAGCTGACAGGGTTTATAACATAACACCAGTGGAAATGGCATGGTAAAGCTGACAGGGTTTATAACATAACACCAGTGGAAATGGCATGGTAAAGCTGACAGGGTTTATAACATAACACCAGTGGAAATGGCATGGTAAAGCTGACAGGGTTTATAACATAACACCAGTGGAAATGGCATGGTAAAGCTGACAGGGTTTATAACATAACACCAGTGGAAATGGCATGGTAAAGCTAACAGGGTTTATAACATAACACCAGGTTTTATGGAAATGGCATGGTAAAGCTGACAGGGTTTATAACATAACACCAGTGGAAATGGCATGGTAAAGCTAACAGGGTTTATAACATAACACCAGTGGAAATGGTATGGTAAAGCTAACAGGGTTTATAACATAACACCAGTGGAAATGGCATGGTAAAGCTGACAGGGTTTATAACATAACACCAGTGGAAATGGCATGGTAAAGCTGACAGGGTTTATAACATAACACCAGTGGAAATGGTATGGTAAAGCTGACAGGGTTTATAACATAACACCAGTGGAAATGGCATGGTAAAGCTGACAGGGTTTATAACATAACACCAGTGGAAATGGCATGGTAAAGCTGACAGGGTTTATAACATAACACCAGTGGAAATGGCATGGTAAAGCTGACAGGGTTTATAACATAACACCAGTGGAAATGGCATGGTAAAGCTGACAGGGTTTATAACATAACACCAGTGGAAATGGCATGGTAAAGCTGACAGGGTTTATAACATAACACCAGTGGAAATGGTATGGTAAAGCTGACAGGGTTTATAACATAACACCAGTGGAAATGGCATGGTAAAGCTGACAGGGTTTATAACATAACACCAGTGGAAATGGCATGGTAAAGCTGACAGGGTTTATAACATAACACCAGTGGAAATGGCATGGTAAAGCTGACAGGGTTTATAACATAACACCAGTGGAAATGGCATGGTAAAGCTAACAGGGTTTATGGCATAACACCAGTGGAAATGGCATGGTAAAGCTGACAGGGTTTATAACATAACACCAGTGGAAATGGCATGGTAAAGCTAACAGGGTTTATGGCATAACACCAGTGGAAATGGTATGGTAAAGCTAACAGGGTTTATGGCATAACACCAGTGGAAATGGTATGGTAAAGCTAACAGGGTTTATAACATAACACCAGTGGAAATGGTATGGTAAAGCTGACAGGGTTTATAACATAACACCAGTGGAAATGGCATGGTAAAGCTAACAGGGTTTATGGCATAACACCAGTGGAAATGGTATGGTAAAGCTAACAGGGTTTATAACATAACACCAGTGGAAATGGTATGGTAAAGCTAACAGGGTTTATAACATAACACCAGTGGAAATGGCATGGTAAAGCTGACAGGGTTTATAACATAACACCAGTGGAAATGGCATGGTAAAGCTGACAGGGTTTATAACATAACACCAGTGGAAATGGCATGGTAAAGCTAACAGGGTTTATAACATAACACCAGTGGAAATGGCATGGTAAAGCTAACAGGGTTTATGGCATAACACCAGTGGAAATGGCATGGTAAAGCTGACAGGGTTTATAACATAACACCAGTGGAAATGGCATGGTAAAGCTGACAGGGTTTATAACATAACACCAGTGGAAATGGCATGGTAAAGCTAACAGGGTTTATAACATAACACCAGTGGAAATGGCATGGTAAAGCTGACAGGGTTTATAACATAACACCAGTGGAAATGGCATGGTAAAGCTAACAGGGTTTATAACATAACACCAGTGGAAATGGCATGGTAAAGCTAACAGGGTTTATAACATAACACCAGTGGAAATGGCATGGTAAAGCTGACAGGGTTTATAACATAACACCAGTGGAAATGGCATGGTAAAGCTGACAGGGTTTATAACATAACACCAGTGGAAATGGCATGGTAAAGCTAACAGGGTTTATAACATAACACCAGTGGAAATGGTATGGTAAAGCTGACAGGGTTTATAACATAACACCAGTGGAAATGGCATGGTAAAGCTGACAGGGTTTATAACATAACACCAGTGGAAATGGCATGGTAAAGCTAACAGGGTTTATGGCATAACACCAGTGGAAATGGCATGGTAAAGCTGACAGGGTTTATAACATAACACCAGTGGAAATGGCATGGTAAAGCTGACAGGGTTTATAACATAACACCAGTGGAAATGGCATGGTAAAGCTAACAGGGTTTATAACATAACACCAGTGGAAATGGCATGGTAAAGCTGACAGGGTTTATAACATAACACCAGTGGAAATGGCATGGTAAAGCTGACAGGGTTTATAACATAACACCAGTGGAAATGGTATGGTAAAGCTGACAGGGTTTATAACATAACACCAGTGGAAATGGCATGGTAAAGCTGACAGGGTTTATAACATAACACCAGTGGAAATGGTATGGTAAAGCTGACAGGGTTTATAACATAACACCAGTGGAAATGGCATGGTAATGCTGACAGGGTTTATAACATAACACCAGTGGAAATGGCATGGTAAAGCTGACAGGGTTTATAACATAACACCAGTGGAAATGGCATGGTAAAGCTAACAGGGTTTATAACATGACACCAGTGGAAATGGCATGGTAAAGCTAACAGGGTTTATAACATAACACCAGTGGAAATGGCATGGTAAAGCTGACAGGGTTTATAACATAACACCAGTGGAAATGGCATGGTAAAGCTGACAGGGTTTATAACATAACACCAGTGGAAATGGCATGGTAAAGCTAACAGGGTTTATAACATAACACCAGTGGAAATGGCATGGTAATGCTGACAGGGTTTATAACATAACACCAGTGGAAATGGCATGGTAATGCTGACAGGGTTTATAACATAACACCAGTGGAAATGGCATGGTAATGCTGACAGGGTTTATAACATAACACCAGTGGAAATGACATGGTAAAGCTGACAGGGTTTATAACATAACACCAGTGGAAATGGCATGGTAATGCTGACAGGGTTTATAACATAACACCAGTGGAAATGGCATGGTAAAGCTGACAGGGTTTATAACATAACACCAGTGGAAATGGCATGGTAAAGCTAACAGGGTTTATAACATAACACCAGTGGAAATGGCATGGTAAAGCTAACAGGGTTTATAACATAACACCAGTGGAAATGGCATGGTAAAGCTGACAGGGTTTATAACATAACACCAGTGGAAATGGCATGGTAAAGCTAACAGGGTTTATAACATAACACCAGTGGAAATGGCATGGTAAAGCTGACAGGGTTTATAACATAACACCAGTGGAAATGGCATGGTAAAGCTGACAGGGTTTATAACATAACACCAGTGGAAATGGCATGGTAAAGCTAACAGGGTTTATAACATAACACCAGTGGAAATGGCATGGTAAACCTAACAGGGTTTATAACATAACACCAGTGGAAATGGCATGGTAAAGCTGACAGGGTTTATAACATAACACCAGTGGAAATGGCATGGTAAAGCTGACAGGGTTTATGGTCTCCTAACTGTAGTTGATGTAACACATGAAGGGAAAAAGCAGTGGAGAGGAGAGATGAGGCTGGGGCTCCCTCCACTTGCTTCACCCTGAGAGACCCCACTGTAATCTATAGCCAGGACACTGCCTGATGAAGAGCCCAACAACACACACACATGCAATGCAGGTACACACACATATAATATTTTTTATTTGCTTTAGAGCGCCTTCCTCTCGCAAACGCCACAGTGAAAATCAATGTTCTGTTTTGGAAGCATAAATAGCCTCTGACAGAATTTCTGTGTTTTTTTCTCTGCAGATATAGATTTGTGTGTCGGGCAAAATAGCTGTAAGTTGTATCAATAATGTACAGGGGCACCTCATGTCTCCCATGTAATCTAATTCAATTTGAAATGAATTATCTGTGTTAAGTTCAGGGTTCTGCTGTCGAGCAACCAAGCTGATTTCTCTTTCTTCCTCAACTCTCTCTCCCTCCCTCCACAAATGTGATGGAACAGTTTGTTAGTGACCTTTTCCCATGGTGGGGAGATGGTTGGGGGCAGGTGTGAGTGGTCTTAATGGCAGGGCTGTGCTGTTAGGTATTGGCATAAAGAGACAGAGAAAGGGCTGAGATCTCTGCGGTAAAACAGGCATTTCACTGCTTACATGTAGTATGTACACAAAATTAGTGGTTTACTGTACATTTCCTTTTATTGCCGTGCTCAGATAATAATACAGGCCATCTGATGTGACCACTCTGATAACCTCTTCTCAACAGACTAGAGCCCTCCTTTTCTATTGTCATGTTTGCCTCTGTTATATTGATGTGCTGGTTTTGGGTTTAGGGGAAAGTGCCTTTCGTTCTCCTGCCTGGAGGGACTGCACTGTTGTATTGAGGGATGAGTCACTCTGCCAGCCAGGCACTGCACTCTGCAGCACTGCAGTTCTGAGGAGGAAGACAGGAAGAAGAGACGTGAGAATGAATCACTTTTGTGAATGAGGCAACTTCTCTCTCCTGTCTGTCTGTCTGTCTGTCTGTCTGTCTGTCTGTCTGTCTGTCTGCTCTTAAATGTGCTCGAGGGAACAAAATGTGTCTCTAAAGAAGGTTGGTTCCACATCTTATGGCAGTCAGGGAAAGTGACAGTGTTCTTTCTGGTCTGGATCATTCTAAAAGAAAGAAAGTGCTGATGACCACTTTCCACCTCTGTCACTTTTACAAAGTTATGCTTTGACATAGTAGATATGAAGGAGTCTGTGATCCTGACTATTATGAGCTGGATTATTGTCTACATATTTTGGGCATCTATGTGGGCAAGTGGCACTTACCAACAGTAAAACATGATTGCTATTCAGTAATTGTTCTTTAGTAGGGGTTGTTTTCTTAACTGTAGTCTATCACATCATCCTGAGGCTGCACTTTCACGTTGTCACAACAGGGAGGTTGTTGGTGTTAAAAGAGCTTGTTAACATTAAAAACTTTCATGCGTAAAAACTCATGAGGAGTGGAGGAGGAGTAGGGTGTCCTCTAATTACCCCCCAGAAGGAGACTGGCAGGTGGCAGGTCCCCCCACAGCTCCCTGCCCTTCACAGCTCCCTGCCCTTCACAGCTCCCTGCCCTTCACAGCTCCCTGCCCTTCACAGCTCCCTGCCCTTCACAGCTCCCTGCCCTTCACAGCTCCCTGCCCTTCACAGCTCCCTGCCCTTCACAGCTCCCTGCCCCCACAGCTCCCTGCCCTTCACAGCTCCCTGCCCTTCACAGCTCCCTGCCCTTCACAGCTCCCTGCCCTTCACAGCTCCCTGCCCTTCACAGCTCCCTGCCCTTCACAGCTCCCTGCCCTTCACAGCTCCCTGCCCCCCACAGCTCCCTGCCCTTCACAGCTCCCTGCCCTTCACAGCTCCCTGCCCTTCACAGCTCCCTGCCCTTCACAGCTCCCTGCCCTTCACAGCTCCCTGCCCTTCACAGCTCCCTGCCCTTCACAGCTCCCTGCCCTTCACAGCTCCCTGCCCTTCACAGCTCCCTGCCCTTCACAGCTCCCTGCCCTTCACAGCTCCCTGCCCCCCACAGCTCCCTGCCCTTCACAGCTCCCTGCCCCCACAGCTGCCCTTCACAGCCTGCCCTTCACAGCTCCCTGCCCTTCACAGCTCCCTGCCCCCCACAGCTCCCTGCCCCCACAGCTCCCTGCCCCCTTCACAGCTCCCTGCCCTTCACAGCTCCCTGCCCTTCACAGCTCCCTGCCCTTCACAGCTCCCTGCCCCCCACAGCTCCCTGCCCCCCACAGCTCCCTGCCCCCACAGCTCCCTGCCCCCACAGCTCCCTGCCCTTCACAGCTCCCTGCCCTTCACAGCTCCCTGCCCTTCACAGCTCCCTGCCCTTCACAGCTCCCTGCCCTTCACAGCTCCCTGCCCTTCACAGCTCCCTGCCCTTCACAGCTCCCTGCCCTTCACAGCTCCCTGCCCCCCACAGCTCCCTGCCCTTCACAGCTCCCTGCCCCCCACAGCTCCCTGCCCTTCACAGCTCCCTGCCCTTCACAGCTCCCTGCCCCCCACAGCTCCCTGCTCCCCCCCACAGCTCCCTGCCCCCACAGCTCCCTGCCCTTCACAGCTCCCTGCCCCCACAGCTCACAGCCCTGCCCTTCACAGCTCCCTGCCCTTCACAGCTCCCTGCCCTTCACAGCTCCCTGCCCTTCACAGCTCCCTGCCCTTCACAGCTCCCTGCCCTTCACAGCTCCCTGCCCTTCACAGCTCCCTGCCCTTCACAGCTCCCTGCCCTTCACAGCTCCCTGCCCCCACAGCTCCCTGCCCTTCACAGCTCCCTGCCCTTCACAGCTCCCTGCCCTTCACAGCTCCCTGCCCTTCACAGCTCACAGCCCTGCCCTTCACAGCTCCCTGCCCTTCACAGCTCCCTGCCCCCACAGCTCCCTGCCCTTCACAGCTCCCTGCCCCCACAGCTCCCTGCCCTTCACAGCTCCCTGCCCTTCACAGCTCCCTGCTCCCCCCCACAGCTCCCTGCCCCCCACAGCTCCCTGCCCCCACAGTTCCCTGCCCTTCACAGCTCCCTGCCCCCACAGCTCCCTGCCCTTCACAGCTCCCTGCCCTTCACAGCTCCCTGCCCTTCACAGCTCCTTCACAGCCCTGCCCTTCACAGCTCCCTGCCCTTCACAGCTCCCTGCCCTTCACAGCTCCCTGCCCTTCACAGCTCCCTGCCCTTCACAGCTCCCTGCCCTTCACAGCTCCCTGCCCCTCACAGCTCCCTGCCCTTCACAGCTCCCTGCCCTCCACAGCTCCCTGCCCCTCACAGCTCCCTGCCCTTCACAGCTCCCTGCCCTTCACAGCTCCCTGCCCTTCACAGCTCCCTGCCCTTCACAGCTCCCTGCCCTTCACAGCTCCCTGCCCTTCACAGCTCCCTGCCCTTCACAGCTCCCTGCCCTTCACAGCTCCCTGCTCTCTGGTCATGGGGGGACCTGTCAATCAAACCACTCTGACAGAGGTGTGTGTGTACAGAGATGCTCTACTCACAATAATGTCACACTCTCACTAGTCATTATGAATAGATTAGGTAAATGGATGCTTGTATAAATGACGTTGGAATTAATTACCAATGGAGTTATATATTTTTTACTCTTAAAATATTTTTGGGATGGATGGATTTTGATTGGAGGAATTCAAGAGTAGGCTCTAACAGCACAAGAAGAATGTTCTTGATTGTGCTGAAAACGTCTGGAAAGGGATCTAGTTTGGACAAATCTTTCGACCTGCTTCTGTGTGTCATCTCTGCGATTGATTCTTTTATTTCATGATGACTACTGGACATTTGTCTAAAGTTAGCAGACAAATGGGAGAGGTAAACTTAGTAAACCACAGAGACTCAAACACCAGAGAATCACACACACTGTCAAACACTATTCCTCTCCACTGCACTGCCATGATAAGAGCGTCAGCCAGCCCTCCATCTAGGGCTGTGGCAGTCAGGAAATTTCATCGGCCGGTGATTATCAAGCAAATAACTGCCGGTCTCACGGTAATTGACCGGTAATTAACATAAACACATTTAGCATCTCCTGGCTTCCACGCATAGCCTACCATCCACTGATGCAGACCTTTTGAACATTACATTTAAACAAATGGAATAAATCCATTATTATTTTAGATAGGTCTAAAGAAACATGATATGAAGAGAATGTAGTCTATTTCAGAAGAATAGAATAGCATACTCTGAGTTGTCCTTATATCAGGTCCTGATCTGGATATGTCATATGGCTGTGGGCTACACTAGTTCATTTAGCAGACAAGATTTGCTTAGAATTCCGTGGCATTATTTTATATTGTTTTATTGTATGAAGAATACATTTGAACAAAGCTGAATGAAGCAGAAAGGATATTTTCTCCAAACGATAAGAGAGTGAGCACATGCAGCTGCTCTGTGTTTAGCAGTTAACAAAGAAACAGGTATTCCTATATACTTAATGTAGAGTTATTAATGTAACTTTAGTTGTGATACAAATGTTGGTATATACAGTATGTTCAAATCGTTTTTGAGGAGATGCGATGGATCATTCAATATTCCCTTTCTTTTGTTGTTCAGTAAAATCATCTCATGTGAAGAGTCAACTCATTTAATTAAAGTTCAATTCGCTACTAAATAGTTTTTTTTACATTTCTATTGGAAGGATTTCATCATTTGCAATTATATCTACTTATGATAAGGTAAAAGGTTTCTGTTTCTGTCTCCATGTGATATGGTAAATATATCCAATGCAAAAACATCTACATTTAAATGGTATTAATATTAATTTGCGTATATTTCAGTTAATTCCTATATATTCCCGTTAATTCCCACGGAAAGTTTCCATATTCCCCAAAATGTGCAACTCTTGTTGTCACCCATCAGACTATTCTTGATTTAATCTTGTCTTTACATACATTAAATAATATATGCGTGAAATGTATTTTGATTTAGAATGGACCATTATCATGCATCTGTCTGGAAACAGAGGCAGTGGGAAACATATGTCTTCTATGCACTTAAATAGTGAATGGAGGACGCTTTTCCCCGTGGTTTATTTTCATGCCAGCCTGGTATGCTATACTCCTGTTGTAAAGAGAAGCAATGTCCTCAATATTAGCAAAGTTGAGAAATAAATATAGTAGGCCTAGCCTATAGCTAATGGGATCCTCCTCTTTTTAATAGAGGCCATTCTCACTCAATTGCATGGCCTATAGAAATGGTACGTAACATGATCTCATGGGCTCTCATGAAGTGTTTGATTAGATTTGCGATTACATTTGCAATGATGTCAGCATGATTAGAGGGACAATCGAGTGCTGAGTACCAGGCGGTTAGCAGGTTTGGTAGGCTACTAATGCCCATCAGCATATCAGAATTTGACTGCCGTCATGACTCGTGACCGACCATGACCTCCTATCTCCACCCCCTTACTCCCCCACACCATTAACCCCCCTTCATATTTTCATTAAAATCTGAAGGACCTCATCAGCACTCGTTAAAACCTGAGCCATCCATGTAATTAGTTAAGTAATAACAGGGTAGTGCTCGTCAGGCCTCTTAACTAACGGGCCCTGGCCCCACCGCTCCACTGGTGCTGATGACACCCACCCTGATCACGACTGGCTCTCCACAGCCATTAGCCAGCAGCGGGCAGAGACCCACCACCGCTCCCTTCACCCACTACGCCCGCACCTCTTCACCAGCCTGATATAATTGTAGACAGTCACATCCCCTCTGTTTTAGGAACAATGTGTTTAATTAAAGAGGATGAAGGTTAACATGGCCTCTAGCATGGCTTCTGTCTGCTCTGACTTGTTTTGGTGTGTTTACAATGTATTGATTGAAGGCTAATGACGATACTGGCATAGCCATTGAAACAAATCAATTGACCTTAATAACACAATGGCATTGGTGTGTTCTGGGATGCTTTTGATAACCCTGGCATAAAAGTAATAAGCGTTATGTTAGGAGGATGGAATGTCAATCAGCACAGCGGTGTGTGTGGAGATGGGGGATGCAAATATGAATGGAAACACAGGCGGTTGAGGTGTGTGTGTTGGGGGTGTAATAGTGCCCTGGGGTGGAAGCGGTTGTGTGATGAGAACCAGATGAGAGAGAGAGAAAACGGGAGACAGAGATAGACAAAGCATGGAGACAGGAGATGGAGAGAGATGAGAACATTTGTCAATCTTTACCTGGAGACGGAGCAGCCCTGCTCACTTCAGCAAACAAACAGATATAAAACAACATGTGGGGAGGAAACGATAGGACCCCACCTCTGTTCTTCATTTCGCCCAAAATTAAAGATGTGAGGTTAGATGGCCTTAGGTGCTCCACAAGATGGCCCTACTCTGAAAGCCCTGTGTGAGATGGGGTCAACACCATATTCCTTTCATGATTTTCAGTGCCTATGTATTTTACAGTGCTTGCTGTATGTTCATCTCAAGTACAGGAAGACGATTTTTCGCGTATGACTTATGTGTCTTGTTGTCTGTCCTGAAATCTCTGACACATGCCATATTCCTTGAATGTATTCAATGTCGATCTGCAGTTAAATTCGAAAGTTTACATACACCTTAGCCAAATACATTTAAACTCAGTTTTTCACAATTCCTGACATTTAATCCTAGTAAAAATTCCCTGTCTTAGGTCAGTTAGGATCATCACTTTATTTTAAGAATGTGAAATGTCAGAATAATCTTAGAGAGAATGATTTATTTCAGCTTTTATTTCTTTCATCACATTCCCAGTGGGTCAGAAGTTTACATACACTCAATTAGTATTTGGTTCCATTGCCTTTAAATTGTTTCATTTGGGTCAAACGTTTCGGGTAGCCTTCCACAAGCTTCCCACAATAAGTTGGGTGATTTTTGGCCCATTCCTCCTGACAGAGCTGGTGTAACTGAGTCAGGTTTGTAGGCCTCCTTGCTCGCACATGCTCTTTCAGTTCTGCCCACAAATGTTCTATAGGATTGCGGTCAGGGCTTTGTGATGGCCACTCCAATACCTTGACTTTGTTGTCCCTAAGCCATTTTACCACAACTTTGGAAGTATACTTGGGGTCATTGTCCATTTGGAAGACCCATTTGCGACCAAGCTTTAACTTCCTGACTGATGTCTTGAGATTTTGCTTCAATATATCATTTTCCGTCCTCATGATGCCATCTATTTTGTGACATGCACCAGTCCCTCCTGCAGCAAAGCACCCCCACAATATGATGCTACCACCCCCGTGCTTCAAGGTTGGGATAGTGATCTTCGGCTCCTCCCTGAGCGGTATGACAGCTGCGTGGTCCCATGGTGTTTATACTTGCGTATCAGAAGCTTCTAAATCCATGACATAATTTTATGGAATTTTCCAAGCTGTTTAAAGGCACAGTCAACTTAGTGTATGTAAACTTCTGACCCACTGGAATTGTAACACAGTGAATTATAAGTTAAATAATCTGTCTGTAAACAATTGTTGGAAACATTACTTGTGTCATGCACAAAGTAGATGTCCTAACCGACTTGCCAAAACTATAGTTTGTTCACAGGAAATTTGTGGTAAGGTTGAAAAACGAATTTGAATGTCTCCAATCTGAATGTATGTAAACTTCTGACTTCAACTAAATGTATTGTCTATGCTCATCCTGTGTACTGTGAGAGTCCTTGTCATTGATGTGCATCTGGTTGTGTACTGTCTACAGGTAGAATGCAAGAAGGCTCAGCCCAAGGAGGTGATGTTCCCTCCAGGTACGCGAGGCAGGGCCAGGGGCCTGCCCTACACCATGGATGCCTTCATGCTGGGGATGGGCATGCTGAGTGAGTACACTTGGATTGGTGTAAGACATATTTTCTGATAGAATGGGGCCCTACGGTAATATTAATATAATAATAATAATAATAATATATGCCATTTAGCAGACGCTTTTATCCAAAGCGACTTGCATACATTCTACGTATGGGTGCATACATTCTACGTATGGGTGGTCCCGGGAATCGAACCCACTACCCTGGCGTTACAAGCGCCATGCTCTACCAACTGAGCTACAGAAGGACCACAAAACACAATATGGCAATTAGCAAATGTAGCCCACTAACATTTCCAAAGTGACCGTTTCCAAGACTTTGACATTAGCATGGTTTCTAATGCTCTGGCAGAACTGAAACTGACTAACTGTGTCTCCCTCCAACTCTGACATGTCCTCTCACACTGTCTGATACCAACACCAATTCTGATACTAATCCTAATTCTGATTCTGATGTGCTAGTGATTTCTGCCTGACATTGAGACTGTCAGCCACTTACTATGTAAAGGAATGTAACTAAAAGGACATGCTCCCCAAATCACTATGAAGGATTAAGAAGGCAAAGGGAAATACAGTCAAATGGCTCCTACAAGTTCGCTGCCACTTATAAACATCTGCTAGACTAGAGCTCTTTCAAGGGAATGCTGGGACTCTTCCGTCACCCCCAACCCCCTCCCTCGCAGCAGTTCACAAAGCATGTTCCCCCATTTTCTGTAGATTTGACATGGAAAAGACAGGAAACAAGGATTTTGTGAAGGCTCCCCCACCCTGCTCTACCCCCTCCCTTCCAGCTCCCTTCTCCCTATCTTCTCAGAGCTTCAGCCCAGCGTTAGTGACAAGAGATAATTACTGTTAGATTGATCGTCTGCTCAAAGTAACTGAAGCAAATAAATCGTTTGATGCTGGGTGCTGAATCCGAATGACGGCTAATGGAAGCTGCAGGATAGGTCGCCCTGCCCGTAATTTGGCTTGATGAAGCATCCTCATAGGGGCTTGCGTTAAATATTCTATTGATATTCAGACAGTCTCATTACCACACCCACTGCCCCAAACACCCCACCCACCCCCCCAAACCCCCATTCTCCCAGCCCCCAAATTCATCCAAGCAGAGCTATGGATTACAGAAGTAAATGAAGAGGAAAATTGAAGTAATGTTAAATTATGAATTTATGATTTCATCTGGCAGACCTCAAGATTGCTGAATAATAAGGTATGGATATCACATGATTTCATCTGTTGGGGGGGATGAGAGGAGAGGAGGGCTTGTCTCCTACTATAGTTCATCTTCATCAACATCATTCATTCTCCAACTTCACCACCACAAACCTCTAGCTTCTGTTCTAACTCAGCCTGGTTGGTTTGGCAGAGTTGTGTCAAGTTGCTCTACCGGTGGCAGTGTCAATGCCCTGTCAACAGACATGTTTTAGGACAGGGTTCTCCAACCCTGTTCCTCCAACTCTAATTTAGCACACCTGATTGTAATAATTAGCTGGATCATAAATTGAATCAGATTAGTTTTAATTGGGGTTAGAGTGAAAACCTACAGGAGGGTAGATCTCCAGGAACAGGGTTGAAGAGAAAACCTACAGTAGGGTGGCTCTCCAGGAACAGGGTTAGAGTGAAAACCTACAAGAGGGTAGCTCTCCAGGAACAGGGTTAGAGTGAAAACCTACAGGAGGGTAGAACTCCAGGAACAGGGTTGAAGAGAAACCTACAAGAGGGTAGCTCTTCAGGAACAGGGTTGGAGTGAAAACCTACAGGAGGGTAGCTCTCCAGGAACAGGGTTGGAGTGAAAACCTACAAGAGGGTAGCTCTCCAGGAACAGGGTTGGAGTGAAAACCTACAAGAGGGTAGCTCTCCAGGAACAGGGTTGGAGTGAAAACCTACAGGAGGGTAGCTCTCCAGGAACAGGGTTGGAGTGAAAACCTACAAGAGGGTAGCTCTTCAGGAACAGGGTTGGAGTGAAAACCTACAAGAGGGTAGCTCTTCAGGAACAGGGTTGGAGTGAAAACCTACAGGATGGTAGCTCTCCAGGAACAGGGTTGGAGTGAAAACCTACAGGAGGGTAGCTCTCCAGGAACAGGGTTGGAGTGAAAACCTACAAGAGGGTAGCTCTCCAGGAACAGGGTTGGAGTGAAAACCTACAAGAGGGTAGCTCTTCAGGAACAGGGTTGAAGAGAAAACCTACAAGAGGGTAGCTCTCCAGGAACAGGGTTGGAGTGAAAACCTACAAGAGGGTAGCTCTCCAGGAACAGGGTTGGAGTGAAAACCTACAGGAGGGTAGCTCTCCAGGAACAGGGTTGGAGTGAAAACCTACAAGAGGGTAGCTCTCCAGGAACAGGGTTGAAGAGAAAACCTACAGGAGGGTGGCTCTCCAGGAACAGGGTTGGAG